>NC_056732.1:213635816-213818316 GCF_019279795.1 Protopterus annectens | reverse complement strand
TAACATATCATGCAGTACAGTCTGCCTCCCATAGGAAATGTAAAATGTGGAAGCCATCAACATCCCCAGAATACAGATACACAGACACAGATATGCAGATACACACATATATATATATATATGCATGTGACTACACATACACACAGATATATGTACAGTAAGATACATATGTATAAGGTGCACACAATATGGAACAGCCACTATGCCTACAGTTAACAACGGAACAACAGGACATTGTATGGGCCACCCATACAAATGACAATTGTTGCCTGCAACATATACCCACAAAGAGGTCATAGGGAAAACAACACACACAGGTTTGCAGAAATGGAATACCTTTAATTGTGTACTATTACAGTTCTATATGCCATGTCATATAGCTGTTCAGACATTGACATCCATATAAACAGAGTAATGCAACTGTGAAACAGTGATACTTATACAGTAGTTTGGAAAGGTTCATAACTGTTGATTTCCAGGCCAAGCCCTTCAAATTGTACAATAGTAAGGACAGACTGGGCCACAGGATACCAAACAATCAACAGTATGTAATGCAGGTGTATAGTCCAGCAGCCTCTATCTACACTCTGTACAAAATCACTAGGTGGTAAAGACGTCATGTGTCCAAATGGGTTGTAACTGTTACATAACAAGGCATAACTGACACCATCACATGCACACTGACAAACGGAACAGTCTATATGGCAGGAGGCAGTAGGCTTACATTAACCCAATTTATGTAAGTAACGTAAATATTGGTGAAGTATACAGTACTGTACATCCAGATACCTTAAGGCAGTTCACCCCTGATACCCCCACATTTTTTAACAGCCTAGGTCATTTATGGTGATTCCCCCCCCAGACTCAGTAATACAGGGCCATATACAACTGTTGCATACACTGGCCTCTGGAGTGCATAAGAGCACACATGTATTGTGTAGGTGATGCCTACACATATATGGCCCCAGCCCCACCGTATGTGTGGGGTATACAACAGCAGTGGACTGATGGCATCAATGGCAGTGTGATATACTCACAGCCCACTATGGAACAACCTCCAACAGCATGTCATATGTGCAAAGCTTGGTATGTAGGTGGAGAACAGAGGCTGGAACACAGGCACAAATGCGGAAAACTGTTGCCATACACTAAGCAAGTTGCTGGTGTTACAGGATAGTCTGCAACATACCCTTAGTCAGGGAATTGAGGTTAGAAACAGAAATGGATGTAGCCATGTACTGATAGCACTCAACACGCACACTGCCAGTGAAATATCTGACACAGGACCTGTGTGGTGGACAGACAACACATGATAGGCACACCTCTGGCCACCAAGAGGATAGGCCCACATTTGAGAGCTATGCAGACAGACTGCATTCCAAGGTAAACTAGTATGTACACACACACCCTGTAACACCAGTACTATACAAAGCATAACACAACTCTACACACACTCTGTCTGTAGTTCCTGAACCTCCTACAAATATATAGCTGCCCTGAGTGTGCCGGTTCTCCTGTAAGAGGTATTGCTACCTGCTGTCTGTAACACTGATGCCCACACAGAGGAAGGATGTCCATCACACAGTCAATGTAAAGGGACCACGCCCACATGATGTAGGGGGTTAGAGTAGGTGGTTGCCATGACAGTGGTGATTGGAAGTACTGCACATGTGTAATATATATATATATATATGCCTATCTGAATAATAATATGTACATATATTTCCACCATATGTCCTGGACATGGAGTATAGCCCTACCCCAGCCTCTATATTCCCACACTCATAGTGCAAGGGGATGTCAGGTATGTATAGCAGCTATATTAGTAGACTATTGCTACTGTCACTGGGATTGTCTTCACAGACATGGTGTGTGTTGGAGGTCACATCTGCTTATAACATGTGTGCCATTGGCTACTGACAGACATCCTAAGGACATCATAGTAAAGTACCACTGCTAGCATGTAATGCCCCTGTGGACTGCAGCAGAAATATTGGCCAATATATGTGGACATTCTGACACACTCTGTACAGTCCAGCGGTAGGTATACACATAATCCCTTAGTGCTAAACATGTGTACCATGCCTGACAATATGGATGTAGACAGCCATGTAGATGGGTATAACACATAATGACTGGAATACATTTGCCACCATAGGTTATGCATTCACACACCCTTATCTGGCCTGACACATAATAACCACTGATACAAGGGTGCCATGGCCACATACTACCCACTAGATATTTACATACACCTGTACAGCATCCCACTGCTCTGTCTGACATATACGACTGTTAAGTGAGGCCCAGCAGCAGTACATCTGGCAAGTATCTGCACATGACATCTCACTGGGTAAGTACATTAAGCTGCTAGGCATGTAACAATGCACTGTGCAGGCTACAGGCAGATTGGCACAACATTGGCCTACATCTCCTATGGGGGAATGCACATGTACCTGCATATATAGCAGGCTCTACAGGCATGTCACAGCACAGGGTAAGATACACCTGTGTGAAAGTGCATAACCACAACCAATGTGAACACAGCCACAGCCATATATGTTAAGCTAGCATAATATTACAGTATATGGACTATCTGTTCGACACCATCCTCATATGTGACACTCACAGACTGACCCTACATATACTCCACTGCTAGACAGTTTGGTCTGATGGCTGTCTGTGGTATGGGACATGTGTGTGTATGGCCCTACAAACATGTACGCCAATACGGTACCATACAGTGGAGCAGCATGTAACATCAGATAGGACGGGACCTGGAACAATGACATCTACCACAGTCTGTACACAGGCAAAAGTACATATTAACAATACACACACTGTCGACATTCACCATGAGTACACAGACCTCAGTACTGTACAAACATCCACAGAATGTCTAGGTTATGTCATCAAATATAACCCCTACTGAACATAACATGTGTAGCAGTCTATCTCATTGGTTTATCAGATATGAAGACACTAATTATGGTGTACAGCACATATGCACCACTTCATGCACAACATATGTACAGAGGTTGACAGAGTTGTGGCTGGAAGCACATACACAGGGCCAATAATGACATGTTGCTGTGATAACATCATACATTTCCTGTCATAACAGGGTTTTTTGTAACATATGTCTTATGAGAGATAAGAAGCCAGTAACTGTCACGACTTTCACCATCTACAGACTGCAATCCTCACACTACCTTCTGCAGTCCATGGATAGATGCTCCATTGGTAACACATGAAACCAAAGGCACAACACACCGCCCTGTCTGCAGATGACCCTGCAGATGGGGATTCCTCATAAACATGGAACTGACATGGCAGGTATTGAGACATGTAGGACAGTCATATCCACACACACACTGTTAAACCAACAGTACTCCAAATGCAGTATAGCAGCACTTACAGTCTGTAGTCAGGTCAGGCACATCCCCTTCCTGTGTGTTGCCCTGTTTCTACAGTGTATGTTGTCAGAGGTAACTCCACGATCCATCTGAGATGCTGTTTGCCAAACAACAGCTCTAGTTCCTGCTCACAGTGAATGAAAAGCGGCAACACCAACATGATGTTCCTAGATATTGGAGTGTGTTTCCATGCAATTGGCAATGGGAATGTTACCACAGCTGTTCCACATGCAATCTGCTAGGGAAGGACTGCAATTCATGCAGAGGCCATCAGCTGATCATGAGCATCACTTAAAATACACATGCTGCTTCCAAGCAAAGCAGGTGTAGCTCTCCACATCCACCAGAGAGGGAGTGGGAGATGCAGACAGAGGCAATGACAAGTCAGGGAGTGGTGGGAGAGTAAAATCTAAGCATGTTTGTGTCACACACCTACCAGCACAGGGTATCAAACCCCTGACGACTATGTAGTGCTATCACAGTTCTATGCAGTTATTGGATGCACCACATGGGTTACCTGTTGTGGAGCCCTCAAAACATATATGTGATGGTGACTGACATCTGCAACAGGGATACGGTAGCTATATGTTAGGTGATGTACACGTGCCTTTCCACATGAACAGGTGCCAGCATCAACACAGCCACACACTCACAGGGACGCACACACATTGACACACTTGGCAGGGCCAGGATTACAACTCATCAGTAGTGGGATTGCCACAAACCATCACTGTGCAGCTATCACATGCACCACACGGGTCATACGGGGGTTGAATGGGCAAAGGGTATGGGGAGGTGTCTGACATCAGACAGCATGCTTCAGTATGCCCATGGGGGTTGTAGGGAGTGTGGATGTGAACATACACACCATACAACACACACATGCTGTGCATCACTTGCCATGTATGTTTTCCTTAGTCCATGACATGGACGGTGCCTGGGATGTGCACACCTCCCACATGCATGTACAGTGACATGTGGAACTGTACCTGGGGTGTCTGGCCCTTCTTGTGAACACAGATTATCATCAGATGTGCCAGTCTTGCCCACCTGTGGTGGTAATGGGCAGCAGGTTTACCCTGCACCTAAATTGATAGCATGCTAATGGCATTCCCTGGTGTCAGTGGCATCTCTCAATACAGGGCATGTTGTCAGGCATGGCATGTCCTTTGTGGGTCACATGTGATGGCACCACAGGTGTTTTAGATGTCCATTGGGAAACATGGGGAATGTGCACTGTCTAAATGTACATGCATATTGGACAGATGGACCGGATGCTATGCCCTCTGTAGCCCACAGCTTGCACCCCATAGTTACTATCACTGGCCAATATGCAGTGTACTAGTCCAGTTTTCAGGTTAATGCTGAATTCAGGGCTGTGTTATAAATCTCTGTGTTTGCCCATACCTTACTTGAATAGAAGGACGTTTCTCTGTTCACCTGTGAGAGAGGGGAGCTTTGAGCAGCCTATCTATCCATGGAGGAGTGGTTTCAGCCCAGAAATTAGTAGTTTATTGGCCATTTTGGGCTAATTTCTATCTCTTTCATTTCCCTGCTATAAATACCATATTTGCCCTGTTTTGTGCGCTGGGCAGCGCTGGTTAGCTAGGGTAAAACTATTCCAGGCTCCACAAAGTCTCTGCTTCAATTTTTCCCTTGGAACTAGACAAACTTTCAACTTAAGCACTCAAGCCATTCATTTCTCAGCCCAGCACTTGCTCAAAACTTATAGCAAGCACTTATAAATCCTAGCACTAGACCCTCCTGTACTGTACACAAGGACGAGGCTCTCTATTCAGTCTTACCAGCCATCCAGTAAAACAGTTCACTGTACCTATCCAGGCATGTCCAAAGGGCAGTTTCAGGTGTACTCTCCAGTCCAACTGGTGAATCTGGGCATTTTGAGGCAATGTTACAACTGCCTCATGTACACAGACAACCCCCTCCTCCTACCACCAAACACTAATACATGCGAGAGATGCAGTTATACAACCAAACTAAAGGCTAAGCTCTCTCAACCCAAGACTGGATCAGACAGTGAAGAGGAGAAGGGGAATACTTGCATCACACCACCAGTATTACATAGACCCATTAAACCAGCACCAGCAAAAAACACACATAAATACATGGAAACATACTCGGATGCTCTAAATAAAAATCTGCAAAACCAACAGAGACCTCCAAAGCAAACATCCAAGCAACCTCCATCCCCCAACACAAACCATGAAACACATACTTCACAAAACCAGTGTGCCATACAATTACAGCTCTTAAGGCAAAATAACATACCCAACATACTAGTAATAGGTGACTCTATAGTCAGGCACACTGATGTCCCACTCACTAGGCTGAATAAGGAGAAGGTTACTGTTAGCTGCCTGTTGGGTGCCAGGATCCGTCACATAACACAAGCACTCAGGTCACATCAGAACAAGTACAAATATGACTCTGTCATTGTCCATGTTGGTGTGAATGACCTGAGCCGTACCTCCCTGGACTACATGAAAAGAGACATGGAAGAGCTCTCTGATCATGTAGCCCAGGCCGGTATGACCCTGACCCTGAGCAGCATCCTGCCCTCACCAAGGATGATACCACGGTATAAAGAAAAAATTCTTGATTTCAACAATTGGCTAAGTTTATGGTGTCATTCAAAGGGGATCCAGTGTCTGTCCGCCTGGGATGACATGCTCGACAAGCCAAGCTGCTTCGCTAGAGACGGCTTGCACCTGTCACCCTTAGGCTTTTGAATACTTGCCAAGGCTCTTGCAACCCCCATAGTGCCTTTTTTAGGCAAGGCTCAAAAGACAAAGCCACCGCCGTAAATATCACAAGTAACAAATAACTGAGGGTAATGCTATTCAATGCCAGAAGGCTGAACCTCAAAATGCACGCACTCGAGGCAATCCTCAGTATGGAGAAAATCGATATATGTGCAGTAACAGAAACCTGGTTTAAGGCTTCAGAGAGCACCCCAGCACTACCAGGCTACAACTCATACCATACATTTCGGCCACAGAACCCAAACTGAAATACAAAAGGCGGGGGCATATCCATATTCATCAAGGATACCCACACCTCCAGGTCAGTGGCACAGCATGATGCTTCAGAGATCATCCACGTGCAACTAACAATGGGCAAAACTGCAATTCAAATTGTAGCTTGCTACAGATCACCTAGCATGTCCCAGGACCCCCATTCTGCATTTCTGGAAACACTGGGAAACATAAAGGTCCTACCAAACACCCTAATATTGGGTGATTTCAATTACCCAAACATTAACTGGGAGAACTACTCAAGTACTAACTCCCTTGCCCAACTTTTCCTAGAATTTATAAACTCAAACATCCTGGTTCAACTGGTCAACACTCCCACCAGAGGTGACAACACATTGGACCTGGTCATCACCAACATGGGCGACCAGTGTTCCACACCAGAGGTCAACCCCTCGCTGGTTAGATCTGACCATAAACAAATCACTTTGGATATCCATATTCCACCCCCACCCCCGGACAAGAAAGTCACCATGAAAAACTTTTCAAAAGCAAGCTTCACATTACTTAAGACTGAGGTGGAAAGTTTCAAAGCCCCCATGCTGAAGGATAACATTGTCCAAGCTGCAAAATCCTTTACTAATGCATTCTATGGGCAGCTACAAGAATGCATGGATCGTGCCATCCCAAGCAAAACCAAGACTCACTCCTCCAAGAAAAGAAAACCAGTCTGGTGGACTCCTGCCATAAACAAGCTATACAACAGAAGGAGGAAACGAGTACAGAAAAGAGTAAAATCCCAAGAAGGGAAGACATCCCTGATCAGTATCAGCAAGAAACTATTATCCCTCATAAAATCATCCAAGGTGAGCTTTGAAAGAAAAATTGCCAAGGACTCCAAAGATAACCACAAGGCATTCTTTAGCTATGTCAAGAATCTAAGTGGCAATGCTCTGATCTGCTCAGAGTTAGTGCAGAATGGCACAAAATACACTGAACTGACCAATATCGTCAACATCCTGGCAGACAGGTTCAGCGCAAACTTCATCACCCTCTCACCCCCAAAAGGGCCCATAACCATACCAGAAGAATGTAGAGTCCCTGAAATCACAGACACTCAGGTTAAAACAACCCTCTCCAAAGCCAAAAACACAGCATCAATGGGACCAAACGGTGTCCCAGGCTGCATCCTACATGTGCTCAAAGACGAACTAACCCCTCACCTAAACACACTGTTCAAACTCAGCCTCTCCACAGGCTACATACCCATAGAGTGGCGCACAGCAATGGTTATTCCGCTCCACAAAGGTGGAGCCACAACAGTCCCCGGGAACTATCTCCCTATAAGCCTGACTAGGTTGTTCTGCAAGGCTATGGAGCACGTCATCATGGAACTCATTAACAGAGACATTGGGAACCTCCAAACACTGGACCCTACCCAGTTTGGCTTTGTTAAGGGCAGATCATGCCTCCTAAACCTGGTGGACTTCTTTGAGACAGTTACCAAGGCTATAGACGAGGGAAAGGTGGTACACACAGCCTACCTAGACCTCACTAAGGCCTTCAACACCATTCCCCATTCTGGTATTATAGAAAAGCTTACCAGCCTGAACATAAACCCCTACGTCACAAGATGGGTTGCCAACTGGCTCACAGACAGAACCCACATGGTGAGAGTTGCGGGAGCTAGGTCCATCTCTAAACTGGTTACAAGTGGTGTTCTCCAGGGCTCAGTCCTAGGACCCCTCCTGTTTGGCATATACTTCTCAGAGGTACAGGCAAGCACAGGAGGACTATGGCTGACCAAGATCGCAGATGGCTGCAAACTAGGAGCTATAATTGACTCTACAGCTGACACAGACATCCTCCAAAAGGATCTCACTGAGACGGATACCTGGTGTCAAAATCATGGCCTCAAGCTAAATGCCAAAAAGTGCATAGTCATCCCCTTTGGAAAAAACAAAGTACCCACAAACTACCACAGAGGTGGTAGTCCCCTAAATATGGAAGACGTAATAAGGCATCTGGGGACCCAAGTAGATAGTAATCTCTAATTTGATAATCACATTGCCAAAGTGGTTAGAAAATCCTTCTACGTGGCCCACCTAATCACAAAAGGGTTCACATCCAGATCAAAAGAGGTCATTGTGCTCCTCTACTCATCACTCACCAGACCCATCTTAGAGTACAATTCCCCATTTGGGATGTACCTTACAAGACACCTGCAACAGCTGGAAAGACCACAGAAGTACCTCACCAAGAGGATCAATGGCCTCAAACAGATGCCCTGTGCAGCTCGACTGAAGAAACTCCAGTTGTACTCGGTTGCATATCGCCTACTCAGAGGTGATCTCTGCCTGACATACAAGGCAATGTCCAACCCAGAATTGATGGACATGCTCCACCTAAAGAAAACCTTATCCCCTCGAGCCACACACTCTAAGGATCTAAACCTCACCACAACAATAAATAGGACATGCTGGAGGGATAGATTCCTGTCCCAGAGACTTCCCATGCTTTGAAACAAGATCCCAATTTACATTAGGCAGAGCTCCTCGCTAACACTCTTGAAAAGAAACCTTGATGAGTGGATGGGAAAGAGAAAGTTTACCTCGGGGATCACTTCAGTGGCTCTGCTGGACAGAGGCACAGGGAACTAATCTAAGGGGACAGCGAAAGCCAACACATTCTGGCCAGGTGTATAAATGCCTTCGGGCAGATAGGTACCCACCTATGAACCTATATTGGCTGTTGCCTAGGCATGTGTGTGTGTATGAGACATGGGTTGAGTGTGTGCTCTGGGTAATACTGAGGTTGCTAACTGTGATTGCGTGGCCTTGATGTCACATTTTTGGGTATGGTTTTGCACCCCAGCCTCTCAGCTATTTCACATCTGTTATCCCTGTATGGTGGACATTGTGATATATAGTAGGGCCACCATATAAGAAATATGCAAAACCCACTCCACATTGGCCACAGGTGTCACACACTCATAACCACCTCCACACAGGATATGTGTTACAAACACACACCTGTCATGTCTGGGAGTAGAACCCCTACCTAACTAGTTTATTACACTACAGCACTATGCAATTATAGTACACACCATGGAGATTACTGGAGTACTCCTTCCCCAAAGGTGTATATCACATTGGATAATATCAGCAGGATTGCCAAAGTTGGACATTCAAATTGTACTGTGTGTGACTAGCCTAAACTGCATTGCTCCCTACACAGACAGTGAGACACACACAAAACATCCACAACCAACATGTGTGGGTATAGAACCCCTAACAGAGGTCTATATAACACTACAGCATGGAGCTATTATAGGATGCATCACTGGGATTACTAAAGAACTCTTTCCCCAAAGGTGTATTTCACAATGAATGACATTAGCAGGATTGTCAAAGTAGGACATTTGAAATGTACTGAGTGTGACTAGCCTATAATGCATTGCTCTGTACACAGACATTGAAACACACACAAACCATCCAGAACTGCCATGGGTGGGGATGGAACCTTACCACAGTTCTACATCACACTACAGCAGTACGCAGTTACAGGACGCACTACGGAGATTATTGGGCTACAACCTTCCCAGAGGTGTATTTCTAGGTGGGTGACATCAGCAGCCTTGCCAAAGTTGAGTATATGAATTGTAAGGAGTGTGAGTACCCTAAAAAGCATTGCTCTTTACACAGTCAGACATGCACACAAACACACACACAGACTCACAAACACAGTTGCCAAGTCTGGAGTTAGAACTCCTACTTACCTACTTTATCACACTACAGCAGTGCACAGTTACAGGATGCACTACAGAGATTAGTGGGCTACAACCTTCCCAGAGGTGTATTTCTAGGTGGGTGACATCAACAGCCTTGCCAAAGTTGAGTATATGAATTGTAAAGAGTGTGAGTACCCTAAAAAGCATTGCTCTCTACACAGTCAGACACGCACACAAACACACACTCACGCACACAGTTGCCAAGTCTGGGATTAGAGCTCCTACTTAACTAATTTATCACACTACAGCAGTATGCAGTTATGGGATGTGCCGCAGAGATTACTGGGCTACAACCTTCCCAAAGGTGTATTGCACATTGGATGACCTCAGCAGGCTTGTCATAGTAGGGCTATGGGGAGGGCGGTGTGTGCATGGGCCATAACCCATTCATCTAGGGGTGACACGCCACATTCGGGCAGACACGGAGTCATATGTCACAGGTACGTGTATACAACTGCTAGATGACTACTTCCTTGTACAGTCATGTTGCACAGCTGGCACATGCACCACATATTCTGTAATGCTGACATATACTGGTGGCTAGTATTTGCAGTGAGTGACATCTGCACCTCATTTGTTTGGGGCCCTTTGGCTGTGTGCTGGGTGGAACAGGCCTGGATGGCTCCTTGTCACAGTCACCCTCTTCCACACATCTATGTACATCTACCTTTGGCTTATTATAGTGTGTTGTCATGACATATATGTCTGTATTCATATCCACTGTGTGTGCAAGGCATGAGTGGTGCATACTGATGAGTGTCTGCACTAACAACTGCAACTGCCAGATATATCTGGTCCACTGGTGTTTGCAGTCATGGCATTCATGTGTTTATGTGTGTGAGCATGCCCAGTATGACCTTTCAGTATGCTGTTGACTGACATTGCCTTTATTTCTCAAGTGTGTGAGCATGCCCAGTATGGCCATCTGTATTGAATTTGTGGATCGTGTCCAGGTAGTTTGTGCTGCAGTGCTGAGCTTTGTGTTGTACACTGACAGGTAGCATCCTGTCTCTGCAGAGTATCCACTGATTATTTGGCTTTGACTGTTACTACATTTCTGCATAGCGAGGGGGGGGCACACCTGACTGTTATTACATTACTATGTAGGATGTGGAGGGCACATGTGAAGCTTGTACACATTTGCTATCACTGTACTAGTATGTCAGGTACTCCATTTCATTCTCTATTGCTAACTATCATGCTGACTAGAGGCATACCAGTGTACTACAGATTGTGGCTTTGGTTGCCCTACATATTATTGTCTGACTTCCTGCCCTTCAGAACTAACATCCCACTGCCTGCCCTGCTGTGGTCTGTCTGTGTAGGCCTGGGGGGGAGGTTAACCATAGCCATCATTCTGGGGCCATGACACAGGCTGTTTGGGTTTGTCTACACGTGTCCTGCTGGCTGAGACTGTTGTTGGGTATGTGAACCATCCTGACTGGCATTTGTGGGTCATATGGACACACATGTCACTCGGCACATTTCCTACAGTGGGTTTTGTCACCCTGTGTAGTACTGGCTACTATGATGACTACAGTATATGTTACAGATGTCATGGTGCCACTATGGGTGTCTACTGTCAGCTGCGATAACATTCAGCCACCCAATTCCCTTGCATGCTCACATCCATACCATAGCTACAGGTAACAACAAATTCTACTCCATTTGGCAATTGGTAGGTTGATTAACTTACCTTGAGGGTGTGCCAGACTTGCGGATGGTGCTGGAGGGCTGCCTATGTCAGATGCACATAGTAAACTCCCTATACATGGCTGAGCACAGGTAGTGTCATATTTGGCATCCCTTTTACTTTATGTGCGAGTCAGAGACAGGTGTCCTTCCCTGGGTCCCTACTGTGTTAGTGCATGTGCTATGCGTTGCTTCTTTGCCAAGGCCAGGGCATACTGGGCATGCCTCCTTCTGCCTACTGGTGCAGGCTCAGGTTGTTCCTCCTCCAGGTCACTCTGTGCCTGTGCGGGCCTTGGCATTGGTGGGGAGCTGTGTGGCCCTGCCCCATGCTGTTTCTGCTGCAGCTGCTTCCGCAGGATCATTTTGTGTAGCACAGCACATACCATAACAATTATGTACATGTAGCTGGTGAATACTGCAAGGCTCCACCGGATGTGTCCAGACACTGGAACTGTGACCTGAGCATCCCAAACACATGCTCTATTATATGTCTGGCCTGTGCGTGTGCCTCATTATGGCGTTGTTGTTCAGGTGTGTGTGCATTTCTAATGAGTGACATCAGTCACGGCTCCAGTATGTACCCAGCATCCCCCACTAATTGACCGTAGGGGATGTCCCCATTGGCAAATCTCTGGTACAGCTGCGTCAGATGCCACATGTGGGAATCGTCATAGCTTCCAGGGCAGCCAACACACACATTCATTATAATGCCCTGGGCATCACAAACGACCTGCAGTTGATGGAGGGGATGCCCCTGAGGTTGATGTAGGCCCTACCCTGCTCACCGGGTGGTGCTTTAATGCATATGTGTGTGCAGTCTATAGCACCCACTACCCCAGGGTATTCTGCTATTTGGTGGAAGAGACGCATATTGCTGGTCAACACCTCACGGGTGTTGAGGAAATATATGTGCTCACTGGCATGTGCTGACATGGCATCCAGGAACTGGTGGAATACTCTGGATGCTGATGCCTGTGAGATCCGCATGATATCCTCAGTTGTGCTTTGGGAGGTACCTGTGGCTAGTATACCTAGGCCTACACATATCTTGGTATCCACTGGGATGGGTTCCCCTCGGTCAGTTTGGTGTGTCAGTTGTAGCCGGCACAGCTCAACAATTTGCTGTATGAGGTCTCTGTCCAGCCTATAGTGCTCCACTATCTCCAGCTCATGTAGCCCCTGGTAGGTTACCCTGGGTCTGTACACTCTTCTCTGTCTCCTCACTGTGGGTTGTTCAGCAGCATTCACATCCTCACCACACTCAGCCTCTTGCACATGTTGTTCTGTGTTGCCTGCTGCAGCCCTTCTCATTTTGTAGGTTTGTTTGTTAAAATTTCCTCGCTTGTATGCACCGGTGGTGTAAAGTGTGGGAAAAACCAGGGGGGGAGGTGTTTGCTTAGTTTATAGTAGTGTTCTGTGCTGGGCTGGACTGCTGCCTGTGTAATTGGCTGATTCTGATACATTTCACCTGCCAGCTACGCTAGTTCTCCTTGAATACCTTCCTACTGCAGTTTTCCCTTCCCATTGCCTCCCTGTTTAAGCCCGTGTGCGCGCCGCTCAGAGTGCTCAAATGTGCACACTGCTGCTATTTCCTGGTTTAACTTCTTTTTTCTTCCTGTAAAACCCGGTACGTGGTGCGCACACCCGCTTACACTTTGTAAAGAGTGCTAGGCAGGTTTAGACACACCCCCTAGCTTAGCTGTGCTAAGCTAGGAGCAAACCCGAGCCACAGGGCTCCGGTCCACTTACATTATGCCTGACACCCCCCCATGATGTCACCTACCTCTTAGGCTTGCACCCAGCTATTCATACTCTTACACTGTTGGGACCTGACTCACATGCTGGGGAAAACTGTAATTCACTATCTTTCCCCTCATTTGCATAGGGTGCCTGCTAATGCATAGTTACATGTGTCACACTGAGCCTCCCCCCTTAGCAGCCACTACTCACTGGCCAAGTTGTCTTCTGCCTGCCATTGACTTGCATGGCAGAATACTGATTTTAGTTAGAATGCTTATTTTCGGTTTATTTTCTTATTTCCCCCCCAATCCCGTTTGTGCGCCGATGCCCTATGCTTAAACAGCCGAGATCGGCTAAAAAAAATTAAAAGTTGTTTTTTTTTATTTTTTGTATTGTTTGCAGTGCCAATGGCCTTAAACTTGGCCATTGGCATGCTTACTACTTGATATGCAGCCTTTATTCGGAGCTGTCATAGCTCCATTTTGGATTTTGCAGAAATGTACTAGGATACTAATCTAGTACATTTCTACAGATAGCACTAGTGTTGCAGGACTGTTGCAAGCTTCCTGGATTGCAAAATCACCTCATTTGCATGGATTTCACCTGCAAATGGGGTGATTTGCATACCAGGGCTTAGTCCGTGCAAGATTAGTGCAGGAGCGCGCGTGCACACCTCTGCAGGCTGTTCCTGGATCGCACGGCAGACATATTGCCTGTTTGAGCTCCTGCACAGATCTTGCACTCCATGCAAGCTTTTGAGAATCCGGGGGATTCTCTATTGCATAGTTTATCTAGTCCAAGAAATGTTACTTCAGTATCATCAGAACACCAATTTTTAAATGTAACATATGTCATTTGTTCTTCAATGACAGCAGGCACTGCATTTCTAGATGAAACTGTGAAATGCAAAGTTGTTTGCTGGCAGCAATCTCTCCAAAAGTTAATTGTTTTCTTTAATGTGGAATTATTCAGATGACTTTTAGTTCTGCAGAGAGTGTGCATATTGACTTGGCATATGCTATCAGGTGGTTAATATTTCTTATGATCTCATAAATACTCTTCTGTTTAAACTGTGCAACACATCTGGATCTTATAGTACGATGCTAATGATCTTTTTACAGTTTTATGTATTTTATATAAAGCTACCAATAAAGTTTGTGTAATTTTTTTATTCATAGCAATAAGGAGTGTGCACAGTCAACATAGTGGGTACAACTGCTGATGGAGGGGAGGGGTGGGCTTTATGTGC
Source organism: Protopterus annectens (assembly GCF_019279795.1). NCBI lineage: Eukaryota > Metazoa > Chordata > Ceratodontiformes > Protopteridae > Protopterus > Protopterus annectens. Next base: position 213,803,436 of record NC_056732.1, on the reverse strand, counting down.
TTGAATGTACTATGCTCTTAATTTCTAGTCAGTTTTAAACAGTCTTTGATCTGGCTTTGCAGGACTTTTGTGTGTGTGTGTGTGTGTGTGTGTGTGTGTGTGTGTGTGTGTGTGTGTGTGTGTGTGTTTGTGTGTGTTTGTGAATTATGTTGAAATACTTTTGCTACTGTGTGTTATGTCAAACAAATTTAAAAATGGACTTTGGCCATTATTATTGTTATTAGTATTTTGACATAGACATCTGTGAAGGATGCAATCAACAATGCAGCTATAATTACTGGACTTAGGGGATGTCTGTGGATATAAATGTGTACATAATCCATACTGGCTGCATGCATATTCAATAAATGTGAGTTTCAAGAGAAGAGAAGTTTACTGTTGCCCATGGTAAGCCCATTTTCAGCGAGAGACTGTTTTGTTTTGTTTAGCAAATGGCCGTCATTGTTTGAGCTATAAAATTTGAAATAAAAGTTTTGAATCAAATCTCTGGGATCATTATCATTGCAAAAGTAAGACAGGTTTGAACAGTGTTTATGGTAATTCGGGAGAGACATCCAAGCAATGGGATGTTGGAATTGCTGGGAAGGGGAGGAGGAAGACCATGGTCCATTACCCTGCCTAGGTCCCCATTTGACCACAATCCAACTCTAGACACACACACACACCTACTCAATATCAAACAGCCCCCTCCACCCTTAATTAGACTTACAAACACAGTCATCCATTCTCCCACATGCACGTATGCACCAAAACAAACACATCTGGACTCTCAATTCCCTACCTAAACCCCCTATTGCAACCATCCAGACACACACACGCGCGCGCGCGCGCACACACACACACACACACACACACACACACACACACACACACACACACTTGCATGTTAATATGACTTTATTCTTGCCCCTACAAACATGCACACACATTCCTACACACATACATGTAGTAGCACTCCACCCACCCCACTCCAATCACCTCACCTCTCTATGGAACTTCACTGAACTTACCTGTACTGTGACTTTTTCCACTGTAGTCAGTGGCTGCCTTTCTGGAGTGTTAACGTTTTTCTCCACCCGTGGTAATTTACACATTTCCATGGGAGAGCACATGGTCAGTTAGTAGTAGTGGCCTCTCCTGGTTGTTTCATTACCATGGAGCTTGTCCATCAGGACTGTCCTCCATGCTGATTGTCCTAGATGTGGAAACCCTCAGTAGTGTGGTCTATGAAACTGAAAGGGTTATCACGAGGAAGAAGTAACTAATGGTAGGTTCCCTGCTTATACTAATCCTTTCCAAATCCTAGTGAGGGCGTTCTTTTATCAGTATTACAAAAGCAATGACAAAACGAGATTTAGATGATTGCAGAATAAGGCCTCTTGTTTTAAATGCTTTTACTCTGTTTTAGTTCTATATAGTTCATTTCATTGTTTTGATGGAGACTGAAGTTACTGGTTGTTAAGAGCATGACTTTCTTTCACTAGGTCTGTGAACATTTACACCACTGCCGGTGCACTTTTGTAGTATTACTAGGCAACTACCTAGAATTTATGGGAATAATCATGATTTTAAGTTTATTGTTAAAAAATTCTTCATAATCAATGATTTGACAGTCATTGCAATTGTGTAACTGGCTGATTGGGATTCCTTCAAGTAAGGCCAAAAATTACTTGAGATCTTTTTGTAGCTACAGTCTTTAAGAAAAATTGGGTTTGGCACTTCTTACTTGGAAACTTGACAGTATTCTTTCTGAATGTTGTACACAGCAAGTGTAAAGCTTTGTTTTCAGTCATCTCTTTTCTAGTGACTATTATATTGTTTACGTTCCTGTTGTGTGACGCATGCTAATGTGAAAGAAATGAAAAGGGAGAGAACCATAGACCCCTTATAGAGTACACTGTATCCACAGGAATGCCATTGGCAGCCATCACAATTGTTGATTCTTTAAAATCAACGTCTGACAACCCCACCGTGCTACATGATTACTTTTGGGTGGAGATACTGACTTCTGGAACTATTGAAATCTCAGAGCTCACCCACTAAAGTTATTTCCTAATTGAACAGCTCTTTCTTTCAGTGTGAATTTCAGCATCTCATTTCCTGTCTTACAGAGTTCATAAAACAGCGTATGTATGTGTTGCAGAGGTTATTGTATTTTTCATGCAGTATTTTAAAGGAACCAAACTAATGTACTATGTAAACCAACCCTGAGTAATTAATTTTTTACATAATCTATGCCTGCTGCTGTATGCAAAATATAAGTAGAGGGCGATATGCAAAAGATGGAGTTGAGGCATTGCAGAACTAGGAAGGAACTTCCCAACAGTTCATTACACTCTGTAGGCAAATCTGAATAAGTAATAACCCTGCAGTACCTTTGTGGATATTTGAAGGCAGAGATGAATGGAAGAATTACTTATTATGATTAGAAATTGTTATTTAGGGGGGACATAAGAATGCTTTCTGTCAGGTCAGAGAGAATTCCTGTGTTGTAGTTTGCAGAGATATTTATCAGCAGATAGTTTACTAATGAAACAGGGGAACCTGAAGATAAATGATAGATTAGACCTTTCAAGGAAATACTCAATGCACTAAAATGTCAGCATGTAAATTATTACATCAGAATAATCCCCAGAGCTTTCTTTCAATGGTTTCTTTTGCTATGCAAATGAAAGTCCTTGGTCTATATGATGCAATGAAGAAGCCTCCTGTGTGGTAACAGACTTACAACACAGTATAATTAATCGTTGATTCATGGTAGTTGAACACCAGCTATGTAAGCCTGAAGGGATCTGCTCTTGTCCAAATAAGCAATTAGTTTCTATCATGAAAACAATTCAAAACCACAGAGGGAAAAGCATTAAGCCTGGGTTATTTTACTCTTGCAAAGCATGCAATTATTAGGGAACTGCATACTTCCTGTTGCTGTTTGCTGTTTTTGTTAGCTGCAGAAGGAACGTGTTTTAGTTTGTGCATTTTTTTCTTTCCTGAACAGTGGTAAGGATTTCCTCAGTGTAAAGATATTCTCCAGAGATGTAGGTAATATGTTTTAATAAGTCTTTTTTTCTTCATCTTGTCATTTTTCTCTTAGTTAATGATACTTTAACCATCTTTTTTTCTAATTATTATTACTGTCTTGGTTTTTGCTCTGAACAAATAAGAATTTGCATTAACCCCTTATTTTTAACACCTACCAAATATTTTGCTGTATGCAATTTGACAGATGTACTATGGGACTGGACTTAAAGGGGACAAAAGGGGCAAATATCATGAGCCCCCATGCACAGGAGTTTACATAGTAACACTTTTAGACTAAGATTTTTTTTTACTTTCAAGATGTGTCCATTCAGTAATACCAAAACAACAAAGTTTGCACACTGCTTCTAAAACTTGTCTAAAAACAGATCATTTAATTGGTTAAATTGTGTCTTTTTCAGGAGTGGTAAGCTGATTGCTTTGCATGTCATCATGTTTTTCATGCCTCTCAACTATCCAGATGTTTGCAGACTGTACAGATTTTTGCCTCATATTTTTGTTCTTTTCCTCATATAATTTGTGGTTTTCTAGTAAGTCACAGAGGATTGAAGTTACTAAATAATGACATGCATTTCAGTTTCAGATTTAATATCCTTCAACAAATGTATGCTAACACAAATTCTGTTATTCTATTAATTTTCTAAGTCTATTAGAGCAATATTTAAAACTGTCCCTAGTTTTGGGCCTTTGTCCCCGCATTATTTTAGGTTTTGTTCAGATTTCTTGAACTAAGACGTTGAGAGGTATGTGCATAATGTTGTAGGTGAATTAAGACATTTTGATGTTGGTTTTGTACTTTTTAGCCCTGCTGCCTGCTAGCTATCAGTCCGCTTCTCAAACAGATGTGACCCATTAATTTTCCATTCTTGTTGGGCAAGAGCTGACTGAGAGGTGCTATCAGCAAGGCAGCCATCAGGGGCTGTCCTGCTTGAGCTGTAACTCACATGCATGCTTGTTCCTGTCCAAGGAGTTGGCATGTGATGGGCCTTTGTGATGCCCACCACATTTTCATGTGGCCTGATCAGTTAGCCCTGCCCCTCTTGTGGGCAAGCACCTCCATGTCATACCCGGTCGACACTGGGGATCCTACTGCTGAGAGTGTGCTCATGAACACCCACCCCCAAAGTAAGTGAGCAGCCTTAAGACTCCCTACACATTACACCAGGGCCACTGCTTGAATTTGGGGTGCCTGGGTCATCGTCAGGGTTTTTCACTCCATGCGAACACACCTAGCACATTTTAATGTTGCTGATATTTTAGTTTGTTGTAACTTGGTTTGTTGCAGAAGTCAGAGGGAGTCAGAGAACAAGGAATTGAGGCATTTTCATTGCTTTCCACTTTTTCACTTTTCTTAAAGTTTGTGTAAGCCTTGAGTTAATACTTACAGAGTTGGGAGTGTAGGATAAAATCCCTTACATTGGGGGTTGTTTTAGTGTTTGCCACTTACATTTATTGAGATTGTTTGCAACTTTTTTTTTTTTTTGCTTTTAGATGTTTTAGGTTATGATTTGTGTGTGTGTGTGTGCCTTCCATGGAAGGTTGGGTGTCGGGCTGGCAACTCGACACTGTAACACTCCGCTGCCAATCATGAGCGGACAGGTGATCCACTGTGGTGACCCCTAACCGGGAAAAGCCGAAAAAAGATGTTTTAGGTTATGATAAAAAGTGTGAAGCTTAGAACAAAAAGGTGCATTATTGAGTTGTAATTATTCAATCTTGCCACCATTACAACACAGAGACAAGTGTGTTAGCAACAGTAAAAGCAAAAACAAAAAATAAAATATAAAGCAAGTGTACCTGAGAATGAACTACACTTCACATCATATTGTATTCATTCAGAAATATAAGGTAAACCATATTAAAATATATGACTGTGGCATGGTTCTATGTGGCAGAAGGTAGGAGACTTGACTGTAAGGCATGTGGCTGGAGTTCAGTTAGCAGAGGATTCTGGTAGGGACTCAGAGGAATGAAGGAGCATGGCTTGCTCACCTCTTTCTCAGGGGGAAGTGTGCTGCACATGCTGGGGAACACACTGGGAAGTCAGATTTCTCTGTCAGAGACCTGAGAAACTACCTCTCATTCTTGAAGTTGGTGGGTGGTAGTGTTTGCTGGCAAAAGGGGTGGCGCAGTGGTAGAGCAGTTAGGGTTGTCACCTCACAGCAAGATGCTCTCCAGTTTGATTCTTAGCTGGGGTACCTTCTGTGTGATATGCTTAGATGTTTATATTATGGTATATAAGGTGTGATGTAATTTTGATGTTTTTACTCCTTGAAGGCAGTTCTTGCTGAAGAGCTAGATTTTTTTATACAATAAATTTTGATTTGGATTTTGCTGGCCTTTGTCATCATATCTACCTTCTGTGTGAAGTCTGCATATCCTCCCTGCATTCATGTGGGTTTCCTCTGGGTGCTCCAGTTTCCTCCCACGTTCCAAAGACGTGTGTCTGGAGCCTTTCTCCCCAGGCCTCTGCTGAAAATGGGCTCTGTCCTAATCATTCTTTCCCAGTAAACAAATGTTAAATAAATGTTAAATAAATAGTGTCCCTTGCTGGTGATAGAAGGAACTGGTAGCACCATCAACCCATTGCATGCCCTAGCTCTCTCAGAGTAATTCAAGATTTTCAGGAGTTTGTGAATAAGGAAAAAAAAAAGGCATGAACCACCCAACTGCTTTCTGAGTGATGGACCTTGACAGTTGATCCTCACCCAATGATGGAGAACAGATGGGCTAGTTAGTGGGAGGGGGCTGATGAATGGCAAGCAGCAGGGGCAAATTGTAAGACTGTCACCCTGCAGTGAGTCACCACTCATAGTTAGCAAGTAAATTCAAGTCAATATAATGTATGCATGCATCTTCACCTACAAAGATGGGTGCATGTGCAATGCATGACGCATATGTTTCAGTTTTATTGTTTAAGTAGACAGCAACAGCTGTGTGTAAGACATCAATTATAAACCAGAGTGTATGTGAAAACCCTCTCTCTCCAAGTCCACCCAAGTATTCAGAACACTATGTCTGGACAATTCCCATCAGTTTCTCTGCCAAGCCTGGTTGACATGGGCATAGTGAGACAACAAACTGAAAAAATGGCAAAACAGCCAAATAAAAACAGCAAACCTGCAAAAATAAACTGGCAAAACGTTATAGTTATTCAGAAAGGCAAAGAGAAAAAAATGAAAGTGACACGTCTATCATCACACTCCATTGTTGTGCACACACAGCACTTACTTGCCTTGCATTGCTAGATAAGGTTGATTTTTTTCTAGCATACTTTTCATTTTGTCAAGACTACAAAAGAAATTTAAAAAAAATCCTGCATTCATCTTGTGCAAGACCCCAGCAGCATCCCACTCTCAGTCTCTCTTCTTTCGATCTCTCTGCCGGTACTTCAGAAGCAACAAATAATGGTCATTCAGTCTGGAGCTGCATAGACATTCCCTTGTCTCATTGGTCACTTTTCTGATAATGTCAGGTATCTGTGTAGCTCCTGATAGAACTGGCAGAAACATCATGTAAAGACATACATGACTGACCACAGAGCAGACTTTTACAAACAGTTTTATTACTGGCAGAAGCTCACTATCATCAAGAAATATTTAAAACAATGGAGTTTCTGTAAAAGAGAGCATTACTATTTTCAACTGCATGCAATTACATGGATGCTAAGGATCATCCATGCAAAAAATAGTTAAATTTTTTCTCATTTTTTATTGCATTTATTACTTGCATGCACTTAAAGGTTGCATAGTTATCAGACTTAACCATGATTGTGCACACATAACTGCTTGCCTGAGGAGAATATTTACATTTTGAACAGTGAGGGCACCCCTGGACTGTAGACATTAAAGGCAGGATTTTAATATAACACAGGCATGAGCAAGACATCTACCCAGCTGGTGCTATAGCTGCTAAAGAACAGCAATTTTTTTTTTTTTTGCATTTGTGCCCCTCCCCCCAGCTAGCACCAGGGGAGCTTTGTGCTGGATCCAACCCTGTTCACAGCTCAACCATCAATGAGGCAGAATATACTGACGGACTTTGGTTAACTGTAACAGTTATGGATGAATCCTAACACTGTCTTGAAAAGCAGTGATTACTACTATAATTAGCTCTTCTTGTTTGATTTCATTGAAAGATAAAATCACTAAATTTGACCAGCATTTGGCAATAAAAGCCAGGGTACCTTTTTGGCTGGGCTTGTATACGCCCCAGGGCCGATAGCCTAGTACCTACCTATGAACCTATAAGTGCCTCAGCTTTCCCAAAGCCTCCATCCTGCATTGTTGCCTAGTTCTAGAATTCAGGCAGTAGATGTATGACAACAAGTTAGCAATCACATGTCTTCTTCTTCTTCTTCTTCTTTCGGCTTTTCCCGGTTAGGGGTCGCCACAGTGGATCACCTGTCTGCTCATGATTGGCAGTGGAGTTTTACAGTGTCAAGTTGCCAGCCCGGCGCCCAACCTTCCACAGAAGGCACACACACACACACACACACACACACACACACACACACACACGGACTTACACCTAGGGCCAATTTAGAGTGTCCAATCCACCTGCAGCATGTCTACTGTACACCATTTCACTATTTGACAGCCATCAGGGCCTCACTCCCATTTGAATTTTAGTGACTAGTAATTGTTTGTTTTCCCTCACATAAGCAGCCAAGCAGTGAGAGAAAGGAGAGATAGAAGTATCAAAAAGCAGGATGCAGGTAAGGTGGAGGAAAGCTGGAAATAAAAGAAAGAAGTAATATGTATGCATGCTTGTGTGTATTTGTGCATGTGTATTGTGTGCTTGTATGTGTGTGTGTGTGTGTGTGTGTGTGTGTGTGTGTGTGTGTGTGTAGAAATGGGGGATACAATCTCTGGAGAGAAACTATAAGATGATGATTGAGGATTAAGGTAAGGAGAAAGGACTGTAGTGAGGTTACAGAGAAGGAAAGTACAGAGGGCTGTATTCTTTCAGTGAGTTGAAAGCACTGGTACACATAATGTAGACTGTTGTAGGGTATGATTAGTGGTAGTTTGAGTAGAACCCATAGGCTGTGACTAGCATTAGTCAGGGTCATAATATGGTTCTTATGTACTCATTAGGCTTTAAATCCAGACCGTGATTCTGCTCATGACGATACTGTGTTTCTCCTTGATGCTGACATTTGCCTGTGGTGTCTTCTTGGTCAGAGTGACCTATGACACAAATAAACCATCTCTAGTCATTTTTTCCACTTTGTTCACTAGATTTGTGTCAGTCTCAATCTTCTGGGAAGCTTACCATCTGAGAGAGTAAAGTGATACAGAAGGACAGAAAAAATGAACAGGGGTTTGCAGGTGAACAGGAAATAGTACATTTTTACTTTGTTGCTAATTATGAGCCAATCCATTTGTTTGATAGTGTGGCAGAGGTGTTCTCTCCATGAAGTTATCAGTTTGGCAGCCCTCTGCAGGTTCTTTCTAGTCTGGAGTAAGAAAAGATTAGTGTAGATAACTGAGGCGTAGTAATCTGGATAAGAGGTTTATTTATTTATTTATTTGTATGTACATTTGTTAATCAGGTGTGCGAACTGGTCCCCACGGCCCTTTTCAATCACAACCCAGCACAGAAAAGCAGAAACAACAGATCGTTGAGGCATTCTGTTATATTGCATATGTAAGAATAGAACATGCATGGCTAATGTGAAATGATATCAAAAACTGATACTGTTCAGAGTAGCTAGTATAAATTTATCTTAGAAATTGTCACAAAGAACAAAATCTTTTATTGCATCTTCACAAATTTCACATAGTTCCCAACATAGAAATCAAAATAAATATCCAAGTTCTCACAAGTATCACAGACTGATATCCCAGCAAATACAATTATCACAGACTGATATCTGTAGTCAGAATAAACAATATATACAAATTTAATGACTACTGCATTAACTTTCACATATTCATATAGTGATCCCAACAGCTAAATGCAGCCAGTGTATTCAGAATAAGTAATATATAGCTATATTTATTGTTGGGTGTTCATGCTCAAATGCAAGGTGTACCTGCTAAAGTTTAGTGTAAATTGGGAATCCGTGAGTTATAATATATTTGTAGAAAACAGAACCACAGAGCTAGAAGATGTAATGCATATGGGTGGCCTAATGGTTAAGGTGTTTGCCTTATAAACACAAGGTGCAGGGTTTGAGTCCCACAAGGGATAATTGGCTAGGCTTAAAATGGCCCACAAGGGCAGTTAGCTTAGTACTAATCTATGAATCTATGAATATGTACTTCGTTTCCAAAGTGAGATACGAAAAATATGCAACATCTCTTTTAGTTAGAACTCCTACTATAATTATACTGTGTATGCTATGTAGGTATGTTCATTAAGTGTAAACTAATTTTTCTTTTTAAAAATAAAATAAACTTGTCAGACATAATGCTATATTACATATGCTGCATACTAATACATTTGTGGTAACTAACCCAGATCTGTAAATGTTTGCATTTATTTTTGAATCTTAGATGTGATTTTAGTTATTTTTTAATAAGGATGTTTACTTTACTGAGGTATCTGATTTCCTCCAGGAAATGATTCCATGATACAGGTACAACCTTTGTAAATGCCCTTCAAGATGTACTGTATTTAGAGGGTTATCCTACTACCAGCAGCACCTAAGTGTCATGTAAGAAACATGTATATTCCATTATTTCTAGCATGCTAGAACACAAATGCTAATGCCAGGAAACTGGGGACGTTACGTACTATAAGTATAAATTTCCCCTATGAGTTAACACCTCTTTCTTTCTTTCTGAATACTTTCTCTGCTATTTAGTTTCAGTTACATCTGTACCTTACTGTTTGCGAACTTGTCAGTTCACAGGCACTTTTTTTATTTCTGGAGTGTGCTAGACATCAGTAACACCATTCTTTGAAATATAAAGGAATGTGTAATTAACGATCTTTTCCAGTACTTTAATTTCTTTTTAAATCTTTTAGTTTTCTTTTCCATTCATGCCTATAGTCACATGTAGGTGTAAGTGTGCATACGAATGTGTGGCGTGGAAGAACTACTGTGGCAGTGCTTCCCACCCGGCAGTGTAAACTGTGGCTCTAGATGATTGTCACTGTGGTGACACCCTGACCCCGCATGCAAAAATGGGATAGGGGGTTGTGGATGGAGGGATCTGCTCTATTATGCTTCTGTTGACATTTGTTTGTCGCTTTTTGTTGTTATAATACCTGTTCTATGATGCTCCTATTGGTATTTGTTGTTTATTGATTTTTATTGCTATAATGTGATTGTAACCCAAGCTAGGCCTGGAGCTGGTCATTCTGAGATTAGTGTCTACCCTGGTAGTAACCAAAATATTAGTAAATAAATGACCTTTAGTGGTGGGCAGTACCCCTCATACAGCAATTTAATACTAACTGGGTTTCTGTGGTTAATAACTAAGTACAAGGCTAACTGCCCTCAAGGGAAATTTTAAGCCTGCCTAATAACCCAAGGTCAGAATTAAACTGTGCACTTTGCATCTGTTATGTGAAGACCTTAACCATTATGCTAGATCTACTCCTAGTTGACAAGCGTAGCCACTTTTCTTAAGCTGGTAGAATGATGTTCTGTAGTATTGGTCAAATGTACAAATCATTATGCCTTTTTTTCAGTTGTTTGTAAAAATATTGTATTTTGGGGTGGCAGTAAAGTCAATATGGGTAGCCGGTACTCAGGTCTGGGAAGAGGTATGTGGATGGCACAGCATGCTTCAGCAAAGGAAGATTTGATATTCTCTGTGAAATCTTCATCTGAATAAGTATATTTTGTTAACCAGATATAGCTACAGTTCAGCAATGTACTTTTGATTAAACTTATTTACATTGATTGGAAATACATGCTACAGTACAAAGGACTAATGCATAAACCATTTATAAATAAAATAAAAGCAGAACAAGCCAAACAACCTCAGAAAGCAAAGCAACAAAAAATGTGAAAATATTAAAATTATTCAGTTCCAAACACCTTTTCTTTTTCTATTATTTTAATCATTTTGCAAGTACAAATATCTTAATAAGCCAGCTTGGTTATCTGTATCAAGACACATTTTTACAAACAGCTTTGTTACTGACAGAAGCGTTTTACAAACAGTTTTGTTACTGACAGAAGCCCACTACCATCAACGGAAATTTAAAACAATGGAGTTGCTATAAAAGAATTACATTACAATTTTCAGTTGCATGAATTTACGTGGAGTCATATGTCTCTGCCTAGGACTATTAGTGGGAGAAACCTCAATGTCTGTGGGGTAAATTACTAGAACTGCACCACCCATATAACAAAAGAGGCAAATGTTATTAGGCATGTTTAGCAGCAGCTAAACCATGTGAGGTATGGTAACAGGAGCTATTACTGGTTAAGAATACAATCCATGCGGTCTTGTGAACATCTCTCCCTCCCCTTATTCAAAGCACGCACACAGACACACACACAGACACACACACACACACACACACACACACACACACACACACACACACACACACACACACACACACACACACAGTGTGACAGTTTGTAATGATGAAGCAGTCAGTTCCCTACCATTCATAGCACTGGTATAACCCTTTCCTTTCACCTTTAATGCCTTATTGACTCTGTCACATTAAATACACTTGGACTAAGTTGGGACTGAGGGGGATGAATATGAGTATTGACCTGTGTCGGGAGACAGTACAGTTAGCTGCCGCCATTGTCTTTTCAGTTGAGAATTGTTAGAATGGAGCTCAGTATTAATGTAAGTCTGACCCACATGAATGCAGCACCTACTTACAGCACAGGAGTATAAAATTTGCAAAATGCATATTGCATGCATGTTGTATGCATGTACGGCTCCTTTTGCATGCCTTGTTCCAGGTGACTGCATAAAAAACCTTACAAAAAACTTGGTTCTGAGGAAGTTGACAGAATGTAATCTGGACAAAAGTGCTTAACCTGGTACAATGTTTCTATCTGGAAATTTTTAAATGCTTACAATCTTTTCATTGAAATTGGATTGACAGCCGTTCGGAGGGGTCAGACATCAATTTTACAGCTTTGGTTTTACTAAGTTACTTTGGCACACTGTTACTACTTCTTTCTTATTTTGTTTAATATGGACTAACACTTCAGGGTGAATTTAAGGGACTGATATTTGCAAATGGTATACATGCAAATAAAACACATTCTTGTTGTACATAACGCTATAGTGAAACAGAAAGCATTTCTAATTTCCCACTGCTACAGATTCATTTCATTTTTATTGTTACTATAGGTTCTCCTCTAACAGCATACTCTTCCCCAGATGTTATCTACCAGATGTATTGCTTTGCATTTAATGTAAGCTATCTTATTACCTACTGTTCCTCTAATCTTGCTTTACTATAAAGTTCATTGCAATACTTTTCTGTGTACCAATATTTTGAATATTTTGCCATCCAAAAAAAAAAAAGCACAGAAGTTTCCTCCTGAATATTCTACAGTGTCACATGTAATGGTGTTAAAAAAAGAACAGCTCCACTAGTGACTACAGTGATCATCCTTTCATTTCAGTGGACAAAGTTTAGTATCACCACATGCATTCTTTAGCTAATAGTATCCATATTTGTCACCATATGAAGCACATCACATATATCTCTTCACTAACATTTTATGTGGTTTCATGTCAGCACCCAACTAACGTCAAAGTAGTAATGTCATGTCCTCATCCCCTTTATAATCACTTATTCTTGTCAGTCAGTTAAAAAACATATTTGCTTGGCATGATATCCTGGCTCTCAGCTTGTGCTGCTTTTCTTCTTCTGCCCCAATGGCTTCCAATATATTCAAATATTTGTTTTGTCACAAGTGAACCCATGATGTTTTGTGCTGGCAACATACATATGAATAGGTGATAGTTTCATCCTTAACCTTTTCCCATTCTTGTTAACTGAAAGCACATATGACCATCCTATGTTTCACTTTCTCCATGTCTTTCCATGATTTGTTAAAAAGTTTGGTTACTCATATTACCAGTCTTTCTGTCAGCTCCTTAAAATATCTGTGGCAAATCGTAGCAAACTGCATAGCTTTATCCATCTGTTTAACACAGTCAGACAGTCCTAAGCTTAAGACAGCATGTATTTATGGTCAGAGTAGTATGTTTATACCTATTTTGGGGTCTGTACAACTTCAAGCTGTCTTAGCACTGCTGTTGTTTTCATTGTAGTTAGGGAAGAGACATTTGTATTAAAGACCCTACTGGATGACACCCCTAGATGGCTGGCTCGTCTAAGACAAAATTGCCTTTAAGGTTAGAATGCTTTTTATATTTCAGTATCTGTCATTGCTTTGCATGTTTTTTACATTTTTTTAAATCTAAGTGAGGAAGTGCACTTTGAGTTAAGGGTTCTCAAGCTGTAACAATGTACTGTATTTTTACACTGAGGGTGCTGTCTGACATTCATAGCTGAATTTCTAAAGCATGGCCTTTAAGTTCAGTGGATGTGCTTCTGTTGCCTTAAGTCCACTGAAGAGATTGTCTTTATATTAAATATCTTCAGGCATTAGAACTATAGTGCCCTAATAAGGATACCTGGGTTAGCCATTCTTGGGGCACTATTGCTTTTAGGTGTGGCGGGATGGCGGGATTATGCTTATTTGAGTCTTCATTCCTTGAGGATTTCTCTCCGGTTAGCTGAGGAAATGTAAGTATAAAAGGCCTTCAGACATTTGGACTGTGTGATATCATTAGACTACGATGTTGTTTGTAATGGGGTAGTCAGTAGCCCAGACTGGTATAGTATTGTCTTTAAAGCAGGATGTCTGTGGCTGTTTCATTACTTTGAATTCTGCTTGTACTGTTATAACTTTAAATATAACTGTGGTGGTGTTCTGTGTAAAAAAAAACAAAAAAAAAAACAAATATCTGATTCCAACACAGCACTGTATTTTTGGCTCTAAGTCTGTTTGACACCCTTAGATCAGTCTAGGCAAACAGCCGACTTGGGACAGAACTGCCTTGAAAGACAAAGAGCGTATGTGCATGTTTTGGCATCATTTACTAGTCAAAGTTTTTGTAGCAATGACATTGCTTCAAGTCAAGCTGGCCAAGTGTTGTCAGTATAAAAGGTCCATGGTCCTTGCTGCTGCACTGTATCCTCACATTCCCAGATTATTTGATGAGGGTGCTCTCAGACTACTGCTCTAATTTTAAGTAATGCTTTGAGGTTGAACATAGTGCACATTTTGGAGCTTTCTAACTACTTTGAGGTCTCTAAGTACAGCTATGCCATTAAATCTAGCTGAGGAACTGATCTTTGTAGAAGAAGCCTGTAAGGTCTGCAAGAATTAACAATATACTGTACATATCTCTTAATTTTTTTTGGTCCCCTCAGGTCTCATGATACCGGCCTGAATCTCAGTGCCCCATGTCCATGCTAGGTTTACTAGCCATCTTCCTACCTGCTGGATTTTTCAGATATTTGCTGGGGACAGTAATGGATCCTAAGGGCATCCTGGTGGATCTGCTGTCTGCGCTTCTGTTATGGGAGTATTCTTTTAGTATTACCTATCTAATTTCCCTTTAGCCCACTGCCCATGCTCATCGACTGTGCCCAAGAACAGCTGCCCTCTGTGGACCCACACCTCCCATTAAGGACCATCATCGAAGAGTGCCCTCCCTACTAGGATGGGATGCATATCCCTCCCTGCCATTCATTCAGTTAAATAAGCCACTAATTGAACCCGGGTCAGCTGGGTCATAGTTAGCTCTTTATCCCTGTCAGCCACTGGAACGGCTGCACATTCCTCCTTGGTGTTACATATTGTAAGGCATGTTACTATTTTTTTCTCTTGGAAAACCTCTATGTTGTAAGGTGATTTTACATACTCCCAGTCATATTCTAAATCATGGTAATTCTAGACTACTAATCTTTTTTGGGATAGTCTTATGTTTAAGTTCGATGTAATGTGCAATTTTAGGTGTTGTTATTACTGGGGGAGCTTTCTAACACTGCTGTTTCTTCAGAATCGTGCTTGACAGTAGTCTGTGTAGAAAATGCCTGTAGTATTAGTATTGTGCTGTGGCCTGCTCTTTTCTCAGTGTTACTACCAGGAAAAACATCTGACGTTTTCAGTGTTTAACATCCATAAAAATGTTTAGTTATATTAGGTATCCTTCTAGCAGTTTGAAAAATGACTTTGGTGAATTCTGTCAATCCATCTCATTCTAAACCCCAACAAAACCAAACTATTCCTGTTCCACCCTACAATAACAAGCTCAGCAACCCTGCCATTCACCATCACATCCATAAACAAAACCACTATCTATCCAGTAACCCACACAAACCTTCTGGGTGTCGAAACTGACAACACCTTGAAGTTTGATATCCATATCTCTCAAACCATCAAGAAAGTACATAAGAAATTAGGCACCCTCTATAGAAACAAACAATTCCTAAACATAAACACAAAAGCAACCATTGCCCATACCCATCTCTTGTCTATACTTCTGTATGCCTCTCCCATCTTAACTAATCTCAGAAAAATTGATTTAGCTAAACTAGATTCCTGCTATAATAAAATTGCTAGGTTCGCCACAGATTCCCCTTCTCAGACACATCACTGTGCATCTCTAAAATTACTAAATTGGCTTGAACTACCTCAACTACTACTCTATAATCAACTAACCTTTGCCCATAAAATCCTGCATCATCCAGATAAAGCCCCTTCTCTCCAGAACCTTCTACAACCACAAACAAACAATCGCTCTTTGTTCCAGCAACAAACTACTACTTAGCACCACCCAAGCAAACCACTCAGCTGGGGATGCCCTGTTCTCAAACTTCATTCCCAAGATATGGAACAAACTGCCATCCCCAGTAACTTCAACCTGCCCTATAGCTCAATTCAAAAACCTTCTAAAGTTACACTTAACCAAAACCTGGCTCTTCACTTGCACAGGTCCTGGCTAGTTTAAAGTAACAGTATTTTAGCAGCCTCACCTGAGAAAAGTCCACTACTTTCTACTGAATGAAAGAATGCAATATATGCCTGTAGATGACCATGTATATATCAGCAGAAAATGTTTTTACTTGAATCAATAAATTACATATTGTATAGCTACTCTGAAATCTGTTCAGCACAAACATACATAAATTCTGTATCAACCATTCTGCAATGTATCTATATGTAAATAGTCAATTTATTTTTGTACTGTATGATCTGTAAATAATTCAATTATGTTTTTGTATTGCATAGCTCATACTCTAGAGCTATATACTGTTCTCTGTATTTTTTCAACTTCTGTTGTACTATTGTGCATTTTTGTGATTTTGGAGCTTTTCTGCCCGGGCCTCAGCTGAAAATGGACCTGTGTCCAGTCGGACTTTCCCAGTAAACAAATGTTAAATAAATAAAAATAAAATTTGTAGTCTTGTCCAGCTTTAGACTGTGGGGACTGCATTAAACTATCTCTCCACCCAAAAGAAGAGAAAGCAGGCATATTACTCCTTCATTAAATTACATTAATTATATTAATGTTGTTAAATTGCCTCATATCATTCTACATTTTGTCACTCTATCCTCTTCCTTTTACTCCTTACCCCTCATCATGTTTATTCCTTACCTCTGGACAGTTTTACTTTTTATTTTATCCTACCTTACATCTTATCACACTCATCTCTATCTACATCCTACCTCCTCTCCATGCTCATATTTAATATACACCCTCAACAACAACTCCACTCCTATGTCTCCCACCCTATTTTCCCTTACTGAACTCTCCCTCTCCAAAATCACACCTCTTCCTAAAACCACTCCATATCATAAATACAAACTGAAATTATGTACTGTTCACTCCACTCCATCACCTTCTCCACCTCTTCAACACCCTTTTACTCTCAGGAGATACACATCCTAACCCAGGCCCCAATACAATCTTCTCCACTGCTATCAACTCTACTCCAACACTTCAGCAAGTACCGTCCCCTAATCTCAAACATCTCTCTTTCTATTGCAACAACATCCAGAGCCTACTCAAGAAAACTACTGAATTCCACTCTTGAATACCCCAGTCCTCCCCAAATATAATTGCTATCTCTGAGAGTTGGCTAAAACCACAGAACACAGACAATGAATTTCTCTCCCCAGGCTATAATATCTTATGGCTTGATAGAACACATAAAAAAGGTGGATATGTTGCAGTCATGTACTCTAACTTCCTTACCTTATCCCCCACAACCTTCTCTTCTACCTCTTTTCACCCAGCAGAACTTATCCTTGCTAACTATAAGCTCAATAAACACAAAGCCATAACTATAACTGCCATTTATATTCCACCTGAAGATAATATACCCCTATTAGAACAGATTCTACACTGGATAGCTAGCACTATTCCTAATGAAACTATAATTTTAGGAGATGTTAATATTAACTGACTTACACTCACCTCTGATCCCTCTTCCACCAGCATACAACTATTTGACTTTACTCAGCTTATCTCCTCTCCCACTTTTCTTCACAAATCCATAAACACTAGTTCCACACTTGACTGGATCCTAGTTTCTCAGCTTAGCCTCCACCACAACCCTGAATACCTACCAAATGCTATTAGTGATCACTCATCTGTGTCTTTAGATACTCTCCTCATCTCTCTAGACACCACAAATTCAAAGAGTGTCGTATATTAGCAAATTTCAACCCTGAGACATTCAATAATATTCTCTCTGCTATCAACTGGTCATTTCTGTCTGACCTCTGTCTTGACGATGCCATTGAACAATTCAGTTTTATATTCTTAAGCACTCTTAACTCCCTAGCCCCCTCAGAACTATCAGTCAAATCATGCTGTTCACCCTTGCTTACTAACATAACCCAGTCTCGCATCTTAAACAGAGATTCTGCTTGGAAACTCTGGTAAAAAAACAAATCTCTAGTGCACTACCAAAAATATAGGGAACGACGTAACCTGGCCAAAAAACATTAACATGCATAAAAGAAACTTCTACCACAACCCCCTAAGCGCTCAACCTAGAAATTACAAAAACTTTTGGCAGACAGCACACCAAATTCTCCACGCAGGAAACCTCTCTACACCTAATCCCTACACTAATAGCTCACTCCAAGAAATTGCTTCTGTCTTCAACTCTTACTTTATCAATTCCATTTCTAAACTCTTGCCTACTTCTAACATTACCTTTCCCTCTCCTCCCAACATTCACCCACAATACAACTCTCCATTCTCACTTAGTCCCAATCCCACTAGTTACATTAAAAAACATCTTCACAAGCTTAAACCTTGTGCCCCATCTGCAGATAACATACCATCTCACTTCCTAAAGACTGCAGCCAATTCTATTGTATTCCCAGTATCCATTCTTATCAACCGTTCAGTTCAAGACTCTACCGTCCCAGCTCTATGGACGAGATACCACACCATTCCTATCCACAAAGGTGGGAATTCAGTAGAACTCTCTAATTTCAGCCCTATCTCTATACTATCCCCACTCTCCACAATTCTTGAGCACTGTGTTCATAAACAAATTCTATCTTATCTCATGAAATAAAACCTCATTACCCCCAGCCAGCATGGATTTCACTCCATCATAGCACCACTGCTGCTCTCATCTCCTTTACTAACTATAGATCCATTGCCAGAGATAATAAATTAGTGTCCTGCCTCGTCTTAGACCTCTCCAAAGCCTCTGACACTGTTTTCCGTTCCATCCTCCTCTCCAAACTTACTCAACTTAACCATCTCCCCCCATCAGCTATTTCCTGGTTTACTAGCTATCTCACTAACAGACAGGAATCTGTTAAATGAGTCTCAGCCCCATCTCCCTTTCTTCCTGTAAAATAGGAATCCCCCAAGGCTCCATTCTAGGGCCCCTTCTTTTTAATATTGTCACTAACCAACTTCATTTATCCTGTCCTCAGTCATCCCTCATACAGTATGCAGAAGATTCTACTATCATCACCATTGCTGACAAACTCACCTGATCTGCTTTCTAATACTCAAACCTCCTTTGACCTCACTGATACTTGGCTTACTGACAACTAGCTTATCCTTAACCCAAAAAAGACTAAACTCCTTCTTATCCTACCCAAGTCTCTCTATCATCTAAAATCCTCTTTCACCATCTCTTCTCTAAACAAAACTATTATCTCAGCTGAAGATCACACTAATCTACTTGGCGTAATCATTGACGATCAAGTCAAATTTAACCTTCATGTACAGAACTGTATTAGAAAACCCAGCAAACACTTGGCTTACTTTATAGAAACCTAAAAGTTCTCACAGCTAACTCAGGAATATTACTAGCCCAAGCTTGCCTCCTTCCTAACCTTTTGTACTACTCACAAGTCCTAACTAACCTGCAGTCTTTTCTTCTATCTAACTAGAAACCACTTATCACAAAGTAGCCAGATTTGCAGCCAATATGCCACCTACACCTCATCATTGCCTTACGCGTCAGAGCTGCTTAGAATTTCCTAACCGACTCATTTATTCTCAACTTCTCATAATTCATACCATCCTCAACAAGGTCTCCTTCTGCCCTAGTATATCCACTCTTGTCTCTCTCTGTAATTCACCACACCCTCTCATAAGCTTGGACAAATGCCTCGTACAGATTCACAAACCAAACATATCTCTAGGGCAAAACCTATATAGCTATCTTCCTGCTCTCTTGTGGAATAAACTTCCCATGGCCCTTAGAAATGTCTACCATACTAAACAATTCAAATCATCTCTTCAACATTAACTGCTCAACGCCTGGAGATGTCTGTGTAACTACCCTATCTAAACCATCCTCCCCTCTTTCTATCTTTCCTTTCCTCTATATATATATATATATATATATATATATATATATATATACACATATATATATATATATATATATTCCCCTTCCCTCACGTTCCTCTCTACTCCCTACATCATGTAATCACTGTAACCTTCTGTATACTATACTAACTTGCTACTAGTTTCTCCACCTTACTTCTCAGATCTCTGCTACACCTGTCTAACACTTATTTCTGTCTTTCCCTTCTTTATTCCTTTTCTCCTTCTTGTCTTCCCTTTCTTACTATACTTGACTAACTAACTCCTTATTTTATTTTGCCTGTCCATATAATCACATTTTCCTCCACTTACCTTTACTCACTTTTTAACTGTAGCCCCTTTTCTCAGCACTGTCTTTTCTTGGGTTATAATTATGAAAGATACCTATAACACTGAATCACTGCTCAAATGAGATCTTCTGTACTTCAAATATCTTGCCTGCTCAATTTGTCCTTGAAGCTCTTTCTAGTACAATTGTTAATGCTGCTTGTCTTTTGGCTTTTCCTGGTTAGGGGTCGCCACAGCGGAACTCCGGTCCACTAATGATTGGCAGTAGATTTTGACGAATGCCGAGGTGCCAATTCGATGTTCAACCTTCAGCGAAGGCAAGCCCATTTACGCATGTCTTTCGAACACCCACCCAACCGCAGGGAGGACATGCAGACTCCAAACAGAAGGCACTCCCCGCACTCCAGCCGAGAATCAAATGGGAAAACCTCTTGCTGTGAGGCAACAACGCTACCACTGCACCACCGTGGCTAGTTTTATATCTGCTCTGTAAATGGTTGTTCTGCTTGACTTGTTGCTCTGAAGCTAATTTTTGTATTTCTTGCATAATTCTGTATAATATTAATTTTGGGGCTTTTCCCTTTGGGCCTTCACTGAAAAAGAGTACATGCCCAGATGGACTAACCCAGTTAACAAATATAAAATAAATAAATAAAAATCAGGGAGGGGTTATTTGTGCAGCATAAAAGATGTGTTTTTCAGGGTGTATGCTATTCCACATATTTTCCACTAGGATATCTGATGGGTTTCATGAAGACATCAAAGGAGATGATTAGCAGTATTTTGTGATTTTTATTTCTGACTATTTTCATATTCTTCTTATGAGCAGTTAGAAAAAATAAGTTTTTGACCAGCTTCATATTTTTCTCATGAATAACTACAAAATGAAATACACTATCACAGCAAATGAGTAGTAGATATTAAATATGTATATACACATTGAAAGGAACACATTTATAGTAGTCAGTCTAACTCAAGCCAACAGCACCCTGTCATTGACATCCCATACCCATTAGGACATTATGAGCATGGTCCACTGTTGTCTGTCCCTCCCCATCTCCAGCTGCGTCACCAGCAGACAGAAGGTGCCTGGTACAAATGCACAGTAAAAGGTGTGTTCTCTGATTTAGCAATCCTTCCTAGAAGGAGAAGCAACAGGTCCTAATGCTCTACCATTGTGCACTCTATGTAAGAGCAGAAAAAAAAAGTTTGATTCTTCATTTTGGCATTTTGGCACCCTTTCCTTCTCCCCAGAGCAGGTGTGCTAGGTCTCTAATGCCCTTTTACGTGAGAGCAAAAAAAAATACTCCTTTTCTCCTGATAAGGACAGCCAGGACCCAACACCCATTCCCTCTGATACTGCACTTATGTTTACATGCAGAGCATGAAAAAAAGGATGTGCCAATTGTACCTCGTGCCCCCTTCACCCCACCTTCCTAACTCACTAAGTGATCTGTTCTCTCTCAATGTTTTTTTTAACAAAGATCAAAGAAATTTTAATAGGTCAACCCTTCCAAAAGCACAAGCTTCCTCTCCTAGACCAACTTTTGCAAAGCTTGATTAGTCCTCTTTATATCTCATAAACTACCCAAAAAGCAATGGCTTATTTTAGAAATGCCCTCACCTCCACACAAGGCTCACTCCTCCCCAGTTCATCAGTTCATGCAGGAGATGGAGGTATCAGACATGCCACTGGCTTACAAGTGATATTAAAACCTCCATGGAATAGAGGGATAAGGCACTGTCAGCCTGGGAAAAAAACAAATAATTATCTCCCCCCAGACCTATCAAATGCTAACAAAGCAAACTAGAAGAGCAACTAATATGACCAAATCCATGCACTTAAGAAATAAGAAAAATGCTAGCACCAGTTATCTAAAACAATTTTGTAAGGAAAGAAATTAACATGGGGTACTCTTCCACATCTTTAAAATATAACAAAAAGCCTCTCCTACCAGAAGAGTATAAAAACTTCATTCTTGCCAGTATACAATAAATCAGTAGTTCTTTTCAGTCCTCTGCCCCATATCAACAGAACCCTCCTAAGATATCTCGCCCCACACCATACCCATTAGCTGAGTATAAGGTAGCAGCATTCTGTTTCAGATAGATATCAGGAAAAGAAACCACCACACTTCTAGAAAAATCTTAAAAAAAATCTTTCCCCAAAGTCACCCAGTCTCATCACACCTTACCAAAAAGAACAGCAGATAAAATAGCCACACTCTTAACCTACATATAGACTGTAAACCTGCACAAACTAATAATGTAATATATTAATAGCTTATGGCTAGCTATCAAACAAACAACATCATTTTAGAAATTCCTTCAGCATCACCACTGCCTTCTTACTACAACTGACTCAGTTTTTTTTTTTTTTAATATTAATAATAGTCTGATCACTGTTGGGATATTTATAGATATGACCAAGGCATTTGAAACTGTCAACCACAATATTATTTTTATGAAACTGAACAAATTTAAAATTGTCCACAACACTATCAACTGGTTCCAAGTTACCTGGAGAATAGTACATTCCAAGTCCACACTACTGTCCACATATTATCACTTGGCACCCTAAACACCAGACTGTCACAGGGTTGTTTTGTTTCCCATTCTGTTTTTATTATTCATTAATGACCACCTCTATCATTCTTACTGATAATGCCCAATCTCTTGACATTATACTGTATGCAGATGACATCCATTTGCTACAAGTTTGTAAACGCCCTTCTGATTTCCAGAACAAACTACAGCAGTCTTTTTCTAAGCTATGTAAACCCCTTATAATTGTCCACAAAAAAGAAAAAAATAATAAAATAAATAAAAATAAACTATTTACAACCTCTTAGAAACTCCCTCATCAACCTCATATTGACATCAGTGATAACCACAACAAAATCCTACCACTTGTTTCTGAATACAGATACCTAATGACTTAATCTTGATCCTTTTCTAACCTTTTCAAATCACATAAACAGAATAACACCACACTGTAAAAACAGTGTGTCAGGAAGCAACCACCATATAGTGATAGAATGAAAACTACGAACACCTCCATAAAAATGAAAAATGAACAACAAAAAAGAATATATGAGCATTAATATGATAAACTTAAATGTAATTCTAAAAATGCTCTGTATAGATACTCCCAGGATTGCGAACATTTTAACAAATTTGAATTTGGAATTTTAGAAAAAGTTGATATTAATCTTATGGGTAGTGCATAGGATTTGACCATGGCATACAAATAATTGATATGACAACTAAAACTACATATGATTAAGTGGTCGGGGTTGAATGATAATGTGAGTTTTGCATCAGCATTTAAAATGCGTTCAGCAAAACTTTAATAGAATAGAATATAATATGACACACTGTATTTTTTTATATTTTTTCATTAATTTAATAATAACGATATTAGCAATATAGTTTACTACTTTATTAAAAAGTAAAATTCATAATTTTTTTTATTTATTAATTTGACTTGGAACATTGCTATGGTGTTGACTGTTTCCAGTGTGCAATGGTCACAGTAACAGATATTTAATTACATGGATTTTTATCCATTTATTATTCATTGTGTTTTGTTCAAAACCAGTTTGATTGTATTTTTTTGAAATTTATGAAATGTATGTTTACATGCTTATTATAAATTATTGCAAATTCTTTCTTTTAGAATTGCTTTAATGAAACCATTAACACATGTA
Source organism: Protopterus annectens (assembly GCF_019279795.1). Lineage (NCBI taxonomy): Eukaryota > Metazoa > Chordata > Ceratodontiformes > Protopteridae > Protopterus > Protopterus annectens. Next base: position 213,779,567 of record NC_056732.1, on the reverse strand, counting down.
TTTTTTACATTGTTACTAGTCACAATCATGTTCATAGGTTCATAGGTTTATACTAGGCTATCTGCCCTAAGGCATTTATAAGCCTAGCCCAGAGTTTTGTGGCTTACGCCACCCCTTATGTTAAAAAATACTGTGCCCATTAGTTTGTTGTGCCTCTGTCCAGCAGTGACACAGAGATGATTCCCGGGGTAAACCTACGATTTCTCTTGAACAGAGCCAGCGAGGTGCTCTGCCTCACATGGACCGGGATTTTATTCCACAACATAGGGAGTCTCTGGGTGACAAATCTATCCCTCCAGCATGTCCTATTTATATCCGTGCTAAGGTTTAAGTCACTTGCTCTAGTGGATCTGGTAGATTTGGATTTTTTGAGGTGGAGCATGTCCATTAATTCCAGGTTGGACATGGCCTTGTATGTCAGGCACAGGTCACCTCTGAGCAGACGGTATGCGACTGAATAGAGCTGGTGTTTCTTCAGTCTGGCAGCATATGACAGATTTTGGAGTCCCTTTATCCTTTTGGTGAAGAACTTTTGTGGTCTCTCCAATTGCTTCAGGTGTCGGGTGAGATACATCCCGAATGGGGCATTGTACTCTATCATTGGTCTGATAAGTGAAGAGTACAGGGGAACAATGACCTCACTTGATCTGGATGTGAATCCCTTCATGATCAGGTGGGCAATGTAGAAGGTTTTTCTAACCACCTTAGCAATGTGAGTGTCAAAAGAAAGGCCACTGTCAACCTGGGTCCCCAGGTCCCTGATAACCTCTTCTGTGCTTAGTGGATTGCCACCTATATGGTAGCTTGGGGTTACCTTGTTTTTCCCGAAGGGTACGACTATACATTTTTTGGTATTTAACTTCAGGCCATGGCTCTGGCACCAGCTATCAGTTTCCGTGAGACCCCTCTGAAGGATATCTGTGTCCAATGTACTTTCCACTATGGCTCCCAGTTTGCAGTCATCTGCAAACTTTGTCAGCCATAGTCCTCCTATGTTTGCCTGTACTTCTGAGAAGTAGATGCTGAACAACAGGGGGCCAAGGACTGAGCCCTGTGGGACACCACTTGTGACCGGCTTGGAGTCTGACATGGCGCCAGCTACTCTAACCCTGTGGGTTCTGTCCTTTAGCCAGTTTGCAACCCATCTTGTGACATATGGGTTTACATTTAAGCTGGTAAGTTTCTCTATAATACCCGAGTGGGGTATTGTGTTGAAAGCTTTTGCAAGGTCAAGGTAGGCTGTATGGACTGCCTTTCCCTCATCAATGGCCTTGGTGACTGTTTCGAAGAAGTTGACCAAGTTCAAAAGGCATGATCTGCCCTTGACAAAGCCAAACTGGGTCGGGTCCAATGTCTGCAAGTCCCCTATGTCTTTGTTTATGAGTTCCACTATGATCCTCTCCATAGCTCTGCAGACCAGGCTTGTTAAGCTTATGGGGCGGTAATTACCAGGGTCCGTAGAGGCACCGCCTTTGTGGAGTGGGACCACAGTTGCCGTACGCCACTCCTTTTGCACGTATCCTGTGGTAAGGCTAAGATTAAACAACTGCCTTATGTGCGGGTTTAGTTCCTCATTGAGATCATGTAGCACACAGCCGGGGACACCATCCGGTCCCATTGATGCTGTGTTTTTAGCTTTAGAGAGAGCAGCTTTCACCTGCGCATTGGAAATGTCTGGGAGGCAGCACTCTGCTGGGATACTTATCTCTCCTTTTGGGGGGGAGAGGGGAAGTTTGCACTGAACCTGTCTGCCAGTATGTTGGCAATGTCTGTGGGTTCAGTGATTTTTGTATCATTTTGGACTAATTCTGAGCATATCTGAGAGTTTCCACCCAGGTTTCTAACATAGCTGAAGAAGGCCTTATGATTGTCTTTTGAATCTATGGCATTTTTTCTCTCAAAGTTGGCCTTGGATGATTTTATGAGTGCTCGTATTTTTTTACTAATAATGATCAAAGGTGTCTTCTCTTTTATGGATTTTGCTCTATCATGTAACAGCTTTCTCCTCTTATTGTAAAGTTTGTTTATGGCTGGGGCCCACCAGACTGGACGTTTGCCCTTGGTGGAAAGAGTCTTGGTTTTATTAGGGATTGCCTGATCCATGCAGTCCTGGAGGTGTTCGTAGAAGGCATTTGTAAGGGCTTCCGCAGCTTGGGTTGTGGTTTCCACTGGCTCGGGGGCCTTGAAGGATACCACACCAGTCTTGAGTAGTGTGAAGTTTGCTTTAGAGAAGTTCTTCACTGTGGACTTTTTGTTTGGGGTGGGGGCGGGATGTGGATATCCAGTGAGATTAGTTTATGATCTGATCTCACCAATGAGGGATATACTTCCGGTGTGGAGCATTTTGTCCCCATGTTTGTGATGATGAGATCTAGTATATTTTCTCCTCTTGTGGGAACGGTGACTAGTTGTTCCATAGCATTTGAATTTATGAACTCCAGGAACCTTTGGGCTAGAAAGTTTGGGCTTGAGTAATGTTCCCAGTCTATATTTGGGTAGTTGAAGTCACCCAATATAATGGTGTTTGGAGATACATTTATACCCTTCAGTGTCTTCAGGAAGGCTGTGTGGGGTTCCTGAGTTTGAGAGGGTGGCCTGTAGCATGCTACAAATTGTAGAGCAGTTTTGCCTATGGTTAATTGCACCTGGATCGTTTCCGATGCTTCGTGCGTTGCCACCAACCTGGAGGTGTGGGTATCCTTGATGAATATGGATACACCCCCTCCTTTTGTGGTGTGGTCCGGGTTTTGGGGCCAGAACGCATGATATGAGGTAAAACCTGATAGTGCCGGGGTGCTCTCAGGAGCCTTGAACCAGGTTTCAGTCACAGCACAGACATTAATGTTCTCCATACTGAGAAGGGCCTCGAGTGCGTGCATTTTGAGATTTAGACTTCTGGCATTGAGCAGCATTACCCTTAGTTTCTTCCCATTTTTGTTTTCTAGGGTGGTAGGTTTAGAATTTGAGCCTTGCCTAAAAAAGGCACTATGGGGATGGCAAGAGCCTTAGCCAATATCCGAATCCCAGGGTGACAGGTGCAAGCCGTCCCTTGCGAAGCAGCGTGGCTTGTCAAGCATGTCATCCCAGGCAGACAGACACTGGATCCCCTTTGAATGACACCAGAAATTAAGCCAATTGTTAAAGCTGATCATCTTGTCTCTATGTTGTGGCATCATTCTTGGTGAAGGAAGGATGCTGCTCAGGGTCAGGGTCATACCTGCCTGGGCTACATAATCAGAGAGCTCCTCTATGTCTCTTTTCATGTAGTCCAGGGAGGTACATCTCAGGTCGTTCACACCAGCATGGACAATGACTGTGTCATATTCGTACTTGCTGTGGAGTGACCCGAGTGCTTGTGTTATGTGGCGGATTCTAGCGCCCGATAGGCAGCTTACTGTGACCCTCTCCTTGTTCAGCCTGGTGAGTGGGACGTCAGTGTGTCTGACTATGGAGTCACCTATGACAAGTATGTTTGGTGTTGTATTTGGCCTTAAGGGCTGTGACTGCTTTGCACACTGATTTTGTGGTTTATGTGTTGCCTGTGGTGTGTCATGAGGTGGCGGTTGCTTGGGTGTCTGCTTTGGAGGCCTCTGCTGTTTAGGTAAATTTTTGCTCAGAGCCTCCGAGTATGTCTTTGTGTGTTTATGTGTTTGATTCATTGTTGTGATAGCTTTATGTGAGACTGGTTTTGTGGTGTGTGTAGTTGCCTTCTCCTCCTGTCTGGTCTTGCCAGTCCTGAGTTGAGAGAGCTCAGCCTTCAGTTTGGCTAAATAGCTGCATCTCTCGCAAGTATTTGTGTTATGTGGGAGGAGGAGGAGATGGTTGTCTGTGTACATGAGGCAATTGTAACATTGCCTCAATATTCCCAGATTCACCAACTGGACAGGAGAGGACGCCAGCATCTGGCCCTTCGACATGCTAGAGAAATTAAGAAGTTAGGGGTGTAACTGAACAAGAGAGGACTTAGTAAGGAAGTGGGTACTCCTGGGGGGGGGGGTTCGCTAGTGAGGGACTTTGTATAATACAGAAGTGCTAAGCCTGAAAAGAAGATGCTTTTAAGACAAGTGCTGTTGGAGAAAAAACAAAAAAAGCTTTTTAGGAACAAGTGCTGCACATTTTAGTTAAGCGATATACTGTTTAGATTACTAGTAGAGCAGTTCTAAGGGAAAAAATGAAGAACAGACTTTATGGAGCCAGAAAAAGTTTAACCTTGTTAAACCGGCACTGCCCGATGCTGCTCTAGTGGCAACTCTGCGCTAAATCGCGCTAAAGCGTGCTTGATAGCAGGGGCTGGAAAGAGCCAGGAATTGACCCAATACGGCCAATAAAACTAACGTTTCAAGTCAGTAACCACTCCCATGGGGGGCAGGGAAGCTGCTCAATGTTTTTCACTGCCACTGATCAACAGAGAGACTTTCCTTTAGCCCAAGCAAAAATGGCCTCACAGAAACTTACAAACAGTTCAAGAACAGCAAGCCTGTAACTGAACTTTTTTAAATCTCAAAAAAGTGGGAAAAAAGCAAGATTTTTTTTTTTTGCTTTTGTTTTTTCAGAGATAGCAGAGGTTCACAAGTAATATCAAGTTATAACAGTGCAGTAAATGACCCCACACAAGAGTGCTAGGTCAAAGACAGAAAATATGCAAGTTTTGAGAAAAATCGATTTTAAAATTAAGTGCAAACAGGAAATTCAGTAAACAGCTTTTGCTTGTGCTCTAAATACAGTTACTAATGCAGAAATCAAGTTTAACAAGCCAGAAAATGCTCAAACTAGGCAACTATGCAGAAAAACTTAGCAAATAAACAGAGAAAAAGTACTTGTGACACGATATTAGTTATAAAAGCACTGGCAAAAATGAATTGACTCTTAATGGTTCTGAAGTCTGTTATGAATACAAATTTGCTTTTACTATCTGCTTTTAAACAACATATGATGCGAAACCAAATGAAATTAAATGTGCTTTTCATTTTGAATTGAGGTATTGATGATTTTCATTCTAGCACTTTATGCCGGTTGCTTCCTGATGCACTGTTTGCTTTTTTTGGTTTTTGGTCATGGTTTAAAGTGCATTTTACCATGTCTTTGACTGGATAACACAGCAGTCTCAACTTAAACTCTGCTATAAAGTCTTTCATTTACTTTCCCCATTAGTCAGCTTGTCATAGCCAAGAATGTCCTCCCTCATTTAGAATATGGCCTTCCTTTGATTACCTTTTACTCGGTACAAAATTCCCAAAGACTTCAGATAACAGAAAATAAAATGAGCAGATTTTTCTCTCCTTGCTGACACAGATCAGCACTGTAACTTCCTACAAGGTCTAAAATGCTGCCCAGACACTGAAATGTCAACTTATCTCCTAGGTAATTTTATACACAAAATACTAAACAGTGGCTATTGAGTACCTTTGAGAGGGAAACTACCCTTCCAAGTCCAGGTTTACTCACTAACAAGTACCCAGGAAAAGGCTATCTCATTAAGCAGGCCTGCATGTTAAACAGCATCTAGAGAATGTGCCTTCTGCCAGTTAGCCCTGATATTATGGAACAGACTCCCACCTGAATTAAGGGGCCTGGAATCTCTTACTGAATTCAAAAAGCCTTCACAGAACACCTGCACAAAAAAGCTGAGGTAAGTATTTTAGGTACAGTGGTTAACCTCACCACTTACTATTAAGCAGCATACTACTGCCAGCAAGATATTCATCATGAAATGTTAAATTCTGACAGCATGCTACCTCCAGCATGACAATATTTCCCCGCTTGTTAACCTAACTTTTGTCCTGCTTGTTTCCTGAAATGTTTAAATTTAAAATTAACTTTATGTATATACTGTAAATATTCTGATCATCTTTAGTTTTACAATTAACTCTATCTCTGCAATGTTTCTCTGTATATAAGACTCTGTAGCAATCATATGTTTGTTACAATGCTTTAAAAACATTTCATCTCGCATTTATTCTTGCCTGTTGTATGCTTCTTGATTGTTTATGCAGTTTGCTTTTGTTAACATCTGTACTTTTGGGTCATGACTGAAAAGGGTCTTTGGACCAACCCACCTATCTGGTTACCAAATAATAAACACGTAAAATAATCCCAGGCACAAACCCATGACATCCTCTTGGCCCTAAGGACCATATATTGAGTAAAATCAGGTTATACTGGCTTGCTTGTAAGAGCTGTTAAGCCTGGTAATATCCTATGAACCTACAAAATAAATAAATAGATACATTTAGTCTGCCTGAACTTCAGCAAGGCATTTTGATTATGAGTCTGATAAGAGAACTGAAAGAAATTGGGTAGGACTAAAACTGAGGAACTGGATTGCTGCATGCCTGAATGCTTGGATACAGTGGGCTGTGGTGAGATAGACAAAATTAGGCATTAGGGAAGTGACTACTTGAGTACCACAGGAGTCTGTTATAGGTTGAGTGCTCTTCAGTGCATTTGTCGGAGATATATCTGATGGAAATTTGAGCTTCCAGGAAAAGGTAAATGTATTTGTCCCAGCATTCACACAGTATCCTTCAGTGGAAAGGAATAAAGGAGGTCCAGCAGCCACGGAGCTGGACCACAAGGTCATGAACTCAAAGATTTATTCAGTTCTGCTTTTACCTCTCTAGCAAATCTCCATTGGGCAATATCATCTGACTCCAAGTAAGTCAGTATCATCAGTGGGTGTCTCATAAACTTTGGTAAGGGTTTTTCTTTCTCTGAAGTTGACATTATTAAAGAAGGGATATGCTCTACATTGCCAGCCTAACAAAGGAAAAGGTGGCGAATCAGATGGATTTGGTACTCTGGATCCTACCCCAGAAGAGTTGGAGCAACTGGAGAAGTCTCAGGACAGACAGGCTGTGGTACAAATGACCAATGGAACCTGCTGTCTTGAAGGTATTATGCTGTTTTTCCTAGGCTGTATTGTATCTACTCTCGGTTGCCATAAGGTTGCCTTCTGAGTTGCCATTGATGTAGAGATGAGCCTGCGCAGGTGTGCAGACAACTATGTAATAAGCTGCAGACTTGAATATATTTGATGCTGATATGTTGTATTAGTTCTTCCAGCTACTGTTGTTAAAGATCTCCATTGGTTATGACTATAGTTATATCAAGAAGGGCTTTGGATATATGTTTTTGTCTGTGTTGGGACCTGTCTATGTATAGCCAGTTGGGCTTTTGGTTGATTCTTTTTCCTTATCACATTTCTTTTACATCTGTTTCTGTCCCTGGACTTGTGCATTTGGTTGGCAGTTTGCTGACTCTGTTTACACTTTGAACATATCCATTTTAAGGGATTGTTCTCTTAACACTTGCCCATTTAAGTATAAGGATCTCTCAGTCTTCTGGAGTAGGTCTGGGAGAGTAACAGGTATGTCTTGGGATCTATGAGGCCTACTGCCAGCTTTAAAACAACAGGCTTGTATATGATCCTGGTAGGAGCCAAGGACAGACCTAATTTTTATTCAAGAAACAAAAACTAAAGCCTGTTTCTTCAGAGTTTTCTTATGAAGATGGAATGATTTGACTGTCTTGAGTTCTTGTTCCAAAACTCAGAAAGACATTTCCATTTTAGTACATACGTGGTTAAAATGGTCCGTATTATTAGCTATGGAAGAACACAGGAGAAGATTAATTGTTGCTAAGGTTAGTACAATGGAAGGCATAATTATTATGGGTTGCTACTATGGTTATAATGATGATCATTATATAATGGCCCATTTTTAATTGTATTTTTTTTTTAATTGGTTAACTGACTTTTTCAGTTGTGGTGGTGGTAGGGTTACTTTATTGTACCTTTGAATCCTATCTTAGACAGCATTTCAGAAAGGTGCATAAAGAAAAAGAAAACGTGTCTGGGACTTCTTGAAGGAGTCACAGTTGTTTTTTTTTTTTGGCTGTTTTTTTTATAGTGCATCAGACTGGCACTGCCTCCCATCTGTATTATCTCTTGGTGAGTTCATACATTCTGAAGGCAGTTACCATGGTCAATAATGGTACATATGCACTATTGGACCACCATTTTGTATGGTTCCAAATCTTAGCCATCAGACACAGCTTTCATCCTAGGACCTGGAGATAAGATCTTTTGTTATTACATTCACCACAGTACAAGTCAATTTTAAATAATTAATTTCAAGATTATTGGAAGTTAGCTACATGTGGGACAGATAACATCTTTGTAGAATGGGAAAACTTTAAGAACTTGATCAGAAGTTGGTCAATGGGGATTAAAAAATACAAAAGAACCGTATTCCAAAGCAGTGTCAGCTGGATGCAGAGATTAGCAGACTGGAAGGCTGGTATAATAGCATGGAAGGACAAAAAGTGGCTCAGCACACAGATTCATCAGCCTAGGAAAGAATGAAAAGCCATTCAACTGAACAGTGGCAACAATAAATGGAAAAATGGCAAAGTTGCTATTGGGCAGGAGAAGAGAATAACATTATCTATCACAGCTATGACAGCAGATGGTGGAAAGATGTTGTGGGGTGCATGGGGAATTACTGACTGTACAAGGCAATATTTCTGTAAACTTTATAGCAGGTCCAGTGATTGATATTCCATCCATCGAAATACATTTCTACAGCAGTCCTGGTTGCCACAAATTGGAACCGATGATCTCTTGGCTCTCATTTGGTCAATATTAGCATAAGAGACAGAGCAGAGCATCCAGTACCTCCCCAGTGGGAAAATATCAGGGTTGAATGGTCTCGTGGAGGAATTTTTTAAATCTTTCGGAAAGCTTTTAAATAAACGTCTCTTAGCACAAATTTCAGAACATCTAGGTTAACTGCAATAATTCCTCTGCCCAAATCCAACAAGTCATCGCCATCTCCTTCTGATTTCTGCACTATTTCACTTCTAATTTATGCCAAGACTCTGTCCATGTGCCTGGAAGGTCTGTGTCCAACACTAGTGCACCCTCTGTAGCAAGGATTTGTGAAACAAAGGCAATGGGGTATTTCTAATTTGTTTAAGGCTTTACATAACTCAGTTTGCTAGATGCAGATTCTACCACCTTCCTATAGCTGCATCGTTCTTAGACCTTTATAAGGGATTTTATTATTTGGACTGGATTTCCCTATAGGAAGTACTCCAAGTGCACCCTTTGAGTGACACAAACAAATGGTCGACAGGTGTGCAAGATCGACAGTTCCCAGGTAGGGACATCTTCCCTTTCCCTGAGGACTATGAAATTTGAGTTAGTATTTATAATTGGTGGGGGATGGGAGGTGTAGGAGAGTTTGGTTTGCTCCACTCTGGGGTAATCCCTAGAGCATGTGCAGGACATGTCAGCATTTGTAGTTTCAATGTTTTCATGTCTGCATTCTGTTTGTTGGTGTAGGTGCACAGTCGATCCAGAACTCTACACCTATTTATGTGTGTGTGTGTGTGTGTGTGTGTGTGTGTGTGTGTGTGTGTGTGTGTGTGTGCCACAATAGTAGGCTAAATCATAAAACAACAGCCTGGAAATATGACATTTTAGTATGGAATACTTTATGGATATAAGTGCAATCCAGTGTGCAAAGGTCTAGTCTAACTGATCATATTAAGTAAAGATGATGGTGTCAGATTTTTTATTAGACAATGTAAAAAAATACTGTGCTAAAGTGTAACTCTGCTGTTTGGACTGATTTATTATGGAATACTTGTACTTGCCTGCTTTTGCTACATGAAATTCACTGCATCTTTTATATGGAGAAAGGATAAGAACATTTCAGTTTTCCTTTAATTTACCCTGATTTGTAACATGCTTTGCTGTTCATGCCTCTTACATTCTTCAGTTCTCCTGAAAGAGCATGAACTCTCAGATGGGGTTTTGCTGGTCTTGCTATTGCCACGCACCACATAGTTAAACTGTACTCGATGCAAATCCTGCAATATGGCTTTGGTGAAGAAGGATTGTGGGAATGCAGGCCTTTCCTCGTCTTAGTGCACAGACATTATTCTGGTTTAGAGAGCTCATTCTTTTAAGACTAACAAGGCTAGTACTTATTTTAAGAATGACCTCAGCTAAAAATCCAGCATTGCTACACAGACTAGAAACCTTTGGAGTCATTAAGTGTGTCTTGGTTTTTAACAACATACCAAAATAAACATTCTTTATTATGTCATTCTTTTGAGTCAGTGGGGTATACAACACAACTGTACTAGAACAGTGCCTCTTACTTAAGTTTACATCAGAAGATACATCTCCACCTGTCTTCAAGTACTGTAGAAGCTTGAGACATTCCAAATCATTAAAAAATTTAACATTTATTTTCCCTCCTCATTTTATCAAAGACTTACAAATAAGTTAGAAAGAAAAAAAAGTGGTCCATAGTGTCTAACCAATTGTCAGCGCAGTTATTTTGCAGTTGGTTGCCCTGTTACACCTCTTTTTTGGCTATGCTTGCATCTTTGGACTCACTCTACAGTCATTAGTTTTACTGCTCTAGTCAGATGATCATCCCAGGGTTACTCAGTTTATTTAAATGTCCAAAATGTAGTTTGACATTTGGTTTGACTCTACGACTCCACCTTAATCTGCTCTGCCTCCCCCCCTCCAACAACTTCACATCAAGACCCAAGAAGCCTTTACATCCATCGAAACCTGGCTAACAAACTCCCAGCTAATACTAAATCCTAAAAAGACCCAACTCATGCTCTTCCATCCTTCCAGCGTAGCAGTGCCTACTCCCCGTTCTCTATTTCTGCATCACATAATACCCCTATCTCCCTCACCACACAAAACAAATTACTAGGGGTCATTATTGACAATAATATGAAATTTGACAAACACATAGCTCATACAATAACCAAAATCAACAAAAAAATAGGTACTCCTTACAGATGTAAAAACTTCCTAACCAGCAACAGTAAAGTTACCCTAGCTCGTACCCATCTTCTCTCTACCTTACTGTATGCCTCTCCTGCCCTAATTAATCTAAACAAGAGCGATGTAAACAAGCTATCAGTATGCTACAACAAAATAGCAAAATTCGCCACAAACTTTTCCTACCGCACCTACCGCTGTCAGGCCCTAAAACAGCTTCCCTGGCTTGAACTCCCTAACAACTTAGCTCTAAACCAACTTCTTCTAGCTCAGCACATACTGCACCAGCCTGACAAACTCCAGCCTTACAAGACCTGATCATCCCCTATTCCAATAACCGAGAACTTAGATCCACTAACAAGGCACTGATCGCAATCTCCAAAAGACATTACAGCTCTAGTGACTCCCTGTATTCGAGCAACATTGCCAAGACTTGGAACTCCCTACCACTACAAATCAGGGTGCAACCTAACAAAACCATCCTCAAAAAAGCAGCTTATTTCCCACCTAAACAACTCCTGGACATGCAACTGCCTAGCACCTGGCTAACATATTCTAACTCCTTTCCCCTACCCACTATCCAACCTCTTCTTTAAAACTCCCACAGATGCACTATATATTATCACATGTTACATGTAACTGACTAGCACCTGGCTGACATATTGTAACTCCTTTCCCCTACCCACTATCCAACCTCCTCTTTAAAACTCCCACAGATGCACTATATATTATCACATGTTACTTGTAACTGCCTAGCACCTGGCTGACATATTCTAACTCCTTTCCCCTACCCACTATCCAACCTCTTTAAAACTCCCACAGATGCACTATATATTATCACGTTACTTGTAAATGCCTAGCACCTGGCTGACATATTCTAACTCCTTTCCCCTACCTACTATCCAACCTCCTCTTTATACCTCCCACAGATGCACTATATATTATCACATGTTACATGTAACTGACTAGCACCTGGCTGACATATTGTAACTCCTTTCCCCTACCCACTATCCAACCTCCTCTTTAAAACTCCCACAGATGCACTATATATTATCACATGTTACTTGTAAATGCCTAGCACCTGGCTGACATATTCTAACTCCTTTCCCCTACCCACTATCCAACCTCCTCTTTAAACCTCCCAGAGATGCACTATATATTATCACATGTTACTTGTAACTGCCTAGCACCTGGGTGACATATTCTAACTCCCTTCCCCTACCCACTATCGACAAACTCTAACACTCCCATAAATGTACTAATCACATGTTAACTTACCAGCTCACTGCCACCTCCTCCCCACTGCCCCATCTATACCCACTAACTCTCCCCCAGACTAAGTTGAAAGGCTTTCCCTTAAAATGTTAATGCACCTCATATGAGCTTGTCTGTATTCTCCTCCTTTTTTAGTTTTTCCTTTCTTGCCTTCAGTACATCTTCAAGATTATGTCTACTAAACATACTGTATGAACAATCAAATGTTACTACCTGCCATACTTTTAATTGTATGTCTAAACCACTTTGCTTATGTAAATATCTTATGCAATCATATGATATTGTCTGCTATATTTTTATAACTGAATGTGTAAATATGTTATGTGTAGTATGTTAGCAATTGTTCTGGAGCTGTTCACCCCAGGCCTCCTCTGAAAACGGACAGCTCTGTCCAGCCGGACCTCCCCGATAAACAAATGTAAAATAAAATAAATAAATAAATAAATAAATATTGGTTAGGTTTAGCCCAGCATTCTTTCTCCACTACCACCAGCATATCTGGGAAGTTTGAGCATTTAAACTTGAGAGAAGCACAGTTTGATAACTGGATAGGGAATATTAGACCCTTACCTCTTGTTTTAAGGATATGACCTGGTACAGTATTAATAGTGACTGTAGAAAATGTTATTGTTTCCTATCTTTTTTTGGTCGTCTTTGGAAACAAATCATCCATTTTAACCAAGGGAGAAGAAAGCTCATGTAGAATTTTGATACACTATCAGCAAGAAACAGATTCTGTTTTGCCACCTTGAGAGTTTTAGGACTGATGAACATTTTAAAATCGTTAACAATGATTTGGAAATACAGTTTTGAATTTTGTTTGCCCTGTGTCCTGTCACTCTTTAAATGGGCATGAATTTTCTCAGTCTTGCATGTCTAATTTGCATAACATGTATACAGGTTTGCCAAATGTAATATCTTCATTTCACTGCATACCTTGTACTGCCCTACAGCCGACAGGTGTGACATGGCTGTAATTTCGGTACACTGTAGGACTAAGTGTCTCTGTGCTGCTCACCATTAGCACCATAACCGAATCACTATAAGCCCTTAGCAGGTTTGTTTCACCACCTTTTTCTGGTTTTGACCAAAGTATTTTTTGTTTAGTAGCCTGGCTAATGCTGTCAGTATTAAATAACATTTTTAAAATCTTATCCTAGTATTTCTAGTTATTCATCTTTGCTAACACTCTCCTACATGTCTATGGTTTACAGAATATTTCCTCATCTGTAATTGTTTTGCTGCCTAGGTCCTCTTACTTTTTATTTTACAATAGATGAGACAATGCTCATTTTTACTGTATAGTGTTTGCTGCTATCAGTATTAGGATTATTAGAAAACTGCAATGACAAGCCTACAAGACAGCCATAGCAATTGGTATATGGAACCGTTGGCAGTAACTCACTTTCCAGAGCTTGTCCAGTTAATGTACAGCTTTTACTGCTTGGCAGGAAGGTACTACAGGCACTCAGTTGCAGGTGCAGCATCTAAGACCTTTGACACAGAAAGATGTATTAACACCGTCTGTGGGTGGGTAGGAAATTGTCGATGTAAAAGCAAGGGCTCCTTTATAACCGGTCAAGTGTAACTCAAGTGCTTTTCAACTGTTTATATTTTTTTTCTCAAATATGTAACTCTCTGATGTAATTTTCAATAGAAAATCACTTTTGGTGATTCTGTTTGTGTGCTAGCAGAGATTCCAGCTGTTTAGGTTTTCGTGTTTTCTCCATTTTTTTTATCATTAACTTTGTATATGTAAGTAAAGAAGATCTCCCAGGTGAGGTGAGCAGGGAGATTGCTCCCTGAAAATATTTTTTTTTATATAATTTTTGTTGAGCTGCACTTCACCTGGTTTATTTATTTTATCCAGTTGACACTTCAGCTAACAGAATTTCAATGAAACATAGTGGAAGGAAAAAATTAGTGGAAAGAAAAAAAACAAAAGTTCTGGCTCGTATAAAGTAATGCTTCATGATGTATCATATAGAGAGGTTTTAAGTTATGGCATTTTCTTATATAAGTGTACAATACATATCTAAAAAAAGCAGCAAGGAAAAGATTCAAGCCTTTCTAGGTCTTCTTTCAGCTTTTCCCGGTTAGGAGTCACCATAACAGAACTCTGGTCCGCTAATGATTGGCAGTGGATTTTTTGTGGTTCCAAGTTGCCAGCCTGACACCCAGCTTTCAAAGAAGGCACACCCATTCACGCATGCACCTACCTGCATGTCTTTAAACATCACTTGACTGCGAGGAGGACGTGCAGACTCCAGACAGAAGGCGGTCCAGCCGAGAATCGAATGGGAGAACCTCTTGCTGTGAGGTGACAATGCTAACCGCTGCACCACCGCGGTTTCCATTCAGGCTTTTCTAGGTGCTGAAACATAATTTGAGGCCATTTAGTGCATTTATCCTTCCATTCCCATATAAGACTGTATTCTGTTTACCCAAAAGTAACATCAGACTATTTTCATTTCAGGTTTTCCTTATCCTTGAAGGTGAAACATCCCATGGAGACACCACTTTTCATTGAGAAAAATATTTTCATCTATCCCCTTTAGTTAACTTTCATATTATTTGCATGACACTGTTCATCTTTTCATCCCTGTCCTTCCTACTAAATTCCTTTCCACCATTCAGTTACTTTATAACTTATGTTTTGCATAGCATATTTCTCTTTTTCTTTCATTCTTCACTTATAAAATGTATTTGTCATGAAGATAAAGATACACATATGTTATGCTATCTGGTCCTTACTTCTGCATTGTGGTAGACATGTTGTATTTATTGGCTTACAGTTCATGGATGCATGAGTGCCTCACTGTACCATGCCTGGTTATAGTCCTACACTCTGTTTTATACTTATCAAGCCTCTTCCTTCTCTGCAGTAGACCAAAGTATAGCCTTTCCCCCTAAGATGTGTAACCAGTGGCCACTTCACTGCTATCTACCCTATGCTGGCACCTCCAGTACCTAAACCACACTGATCAAGCGGAGGTCATCTGGGAGACCCAAGGCTTTAGCTGTTTGTATCATGGCATGGTACTACAGCCTAGCACCTTGTTAGACAGAGCAACCTCCTGCTCCAAGTGAGCTTCTAGTTGTATATAACTGTAACTCAAATACATATATTATTTTCTTTATGAGACACCTCTATTGTATGTCTGAGTCTCCAAAACAAAATGTCTGCATCAGCTTCTTGTAACAAAATTCATAGTCTTGTATTTTTTCTGCTTCTACTCAGCATACATTTTTATTCCATGTTTTCGAAATGTTTATACTTGTCCCTCTATACATTACTTCCACACCCTTGTAGCATTGAGTCCACCTTTGAATAATCCAAAAATTAAAAGGATACTTCACTATTATTTAATTCCACAGAAATATCACAAATATATAGTCCAAATAATCTAAGCTGTCACACTTCATTAGGAACTTCCCTAAATAGGCAATTCAGTTTGCACTCTTGTATGCCTCCCCTGTAGCTATCCTATGCCTCCCCTGTAGCTATCCTTTAATCTACCCCAGTCTTCATACTGCCCCATCATATTATATAACGTATGCACTGGTCTGACATTTTAACATGATTCATTGTATGTCATTGACTGAATGGGGATTATTTTACATTTACAAGTGAAATTTTTAAGTGTATAAATGCAGCATCACAAAAGCTTGCCAGCAAAGCGTTAGACTTTTAGTACATTTCTTTCTTTCTTTCTTTCTTTCTTTCTTTCTTTCTTTCTTTCTTTCTTTCTTTCTTTCTTTCTCCTAGTAAATGAACAGATCCAGGACAACTATAGCAGAGATTGTATGCACTTATGGAAATACAAAGGAACAATTGGTATATGAGTAAATAATGATGCAATACAGTGCAAGAAAACAGCATGTTGCAAGCAATAAGCAATTCCGTTATTTCATACCCATAGGATAGTAAACAAAGTCATGGTTCTGTCACTATTTTTATTTGCCCTAAACATTGACATGATCTCCGTGAGATATAAGAAAATAGTATGGAAGAGAATGATATTGGGTAACCATGAGAACCATTATCTCAAGTTCAGTAAGGTCAGGTAAAACAAAATTAGTCAGAAAACGTACTTCTAATCCTTTATTTTATATTGCATAAGATTTGCAGTTAAAAATTAATTTACTGCTGCTACCAACACTGTCCTTTTCTCTGTATATAATATCATAATACATCATTTTTTAAAACAATAAAAGTACTGCACAATAGAAGACCAGTTGCGTCTTTATACTTATACCTGATGTACTAAAGTGCTTTTACAAAATAATTAAAATTGTGGTCAGACAGAACATGTGCAATTCATTGGTTTCAAACAGGAAAATTTAAGTACAGTTATGAAAAATGCGTGAAATGTGTTCTTCATAGAAGTGAGCAGGCAGGGACTTTCAGGAATACCCAGCCATATGAAAATCCTAACAGTGTCCATGTTGTCTGTTACGTACATTTTTAGGCACACTCATGGAGCACAGGTGTGCAAAATTGAAGACTTCTTTTTGAAAGCAGAGATAAAAGCAATGTATACATGAGGTTCCTTCTTTCCTCCACGTTTGTTAAATATTCATTTATTTCTCTGTTTATTGGGAAGTTTCAACTGGAGTTTATCCAATTTTCAGTGAAAGATGGGGAGAAAAGCTCGGTATATTAGATAAGTACATTTAAAGACAAAAAAAACAGTGACATTTTGTAAAATACATTGAGTTTACATGAAAGCACAATTATATGAATACACCTGGAACACATTGTATTATAAGTAGCCTGTGAATTTAAGGAAATACATTTTTTTCATGAGGCAGTTGGTTACAGAGAAATTACATAGACAGTATGTGTAGTACAGAGAAAAGTAGCAAAAGAAGCAATGGATTTAGCAGGAGGTAGAACCTAAGAGAACACGTAGCAGGGATATAGACAGAATTTTCAAATTTGTACTCACAATTCCCAGGATGATGCCCCCCATCAAGACATGCCCTCTCAGTATCTGGCTATCCACCCACCCCTACATACTACAAGCACCCCCTCTCACAAAATACCCTCCCCCACCCAACCCACAACAAATGAACACAAGGAAACAAATAATTTCATGAAAGAGCAAAAATAAAAATGGGTATTTCAGTCCAAATGCACATCTGCCCTGGGTAGAAAAGCACATAAAGTTCCACTACATTTACATTATAGTAGACTTTACCCTATGTAGTTGGCCATTCACGAGTACCTTTTAATACAATTTGCCATAAGTAACCAAACATAAGGCTTGATTGTGTCTACATCAACATCTTTTGGGTGGGAAATATGTGACTCATGTCATCACAGGATGATTATGCCTCCTCATGCATGTGCATGCTTCTGTGTACCTGCTGAGGAAGGCTACTGTGTTTGCAACTGGTTGAGCCAAATGCATGCCCCAGCTGCAACATTTGCAATTCCTTCTTCTGAGGAGAGACATGCCCATCTGTGTGCTTCATCATGTACCCATGTTGCTAACAGAACATAGATTGCCTCTTTCTGGGTGTGGCGGTAGGGATTGTAATACTTTGCACTGTATGCATTTAACAATGTTCTTTGGAGTTTTACATAGCAATTAAGGTGTTTGCTTCATAGATTCAAGGGACAGTGTTTGATTCTCACCTTTGATTACTGTCTGGTTAATGGCCAGGCATGTAATAGTAAAAAAAATAGTTACCTAACCAGGCAAGCTAAGCAAGCATTAAACTTTGCTTAAGTGCACCTGTACAGTGTAACACCACTCAGAGGAGGGAAGGCTTCTAAAGTTTTTGAACTGAAGTTATTTTAGGTTCATAGGTTCATAGGATGGTACTCTGCTATCGGCCCTAGGGCCTGTACAAGCCTAGCCATAACAATTCCCTGGCTATTTCTTCCCACAATATTTACTTTCCTGGACCCCTGTCTAGCAGGGTGACTGACATGATCCCCGGGGTGAATTTCCTATCTTTAATGCCTCTATTTAATTGGCTAAGGCCCAAAAAAGAAAGAAGAACACAGAGTAATTGAACAGATTTCCAATAGGCAGCAAGCCACGATTGACCCAGGAAGGAAAGGGAAGCTGAAATACTTATACTGGTCCATGCCACACCACCACTAGGATGAGATGACCATGCAGTTTGTGAGTAAAACTGAAAAGTAATACAGGCCAGGGGCCAGGGGGTACTAGGAAGTTCTGGAATATTTTAATGAAAGATAGGTATGCATTCTTACCTTGGACAGAAAGCAAGACATTGCCATCCATTTGTCAAATACCTCACTACCTCACTGTATCATCACGGTCAGCCCCTGCCATATATCAGGTTTATTTAAATAAGTCACAAGTATCCTGTCCCATTCTTGCTCTGATTCTCCTAGAAGAACAACAAAAAAAAAAGAATAGTAGATGTTTCGTTCTGATTTTTCTGTACCACATGGACTCCGTTTATATATGTATGTATATATATATATATATATATATATATATATATATATATATATACACATATAAAATAATTTTTTTCTTTTAACTTTTTATTCAGCTATGTATTAGTTTATGGCTCCGTTTAGCAAAACTGTTGTGGATGGTGCATACAATTCATTGCAGTATGTTTAGCAAGTATATTGTATTTTAAAATAATCTCTCAAGTTAAAAACTTTGCTAGATTACCTCATACCCTCTGCAAAGTTATTTTCAGTTCAAATTTGAGGAGGTAAAAATAAATAAATACAAATAAAGATGAATGAGCTCTTCTGAAATGCACAAAAATAATTGCTACAAATGTAACTGATGTCACCACAAATGCTGTTGCTTTACCGCACCACTGATATTTGCTGATCCTATTTTCTAGCAGCCAATACCCTATTATGATGTCCTCATTAGGAATATGGTTCTTGCTATCCCTGTTGTACAATTATGCAGGGGTATTGCAGTGCTCCTACAAATTCAGGCTATGCGAATATGTGTGAAGTAGCAGTTTGGATCTAGCGATACTGGTGTCTCAGGTTTTTGCCTCACAGTGAGGGTTGCAAGTCTGGCTAAGTAACACCTGCCTTGAACTTTCACCATACCGCATACCTCTCAACTTCTCAGAGCAAGATATCTGGACAAAGCCAAAAATAACAGTGAGACAAAGGCCCAAAAATAAGGACAGATTTTAAATATTGCTCTTACAAATGTAGGTGCTAGAGAAACAGGTTTTGCATTATTATGTATTTTCTGAAGGATAAGAAGTGTGAAACTCAAATAACTAAAATTATTTATTATTATTTAGTGACCTCAATCTTCACTGATTTGCCAGAATAATAAGTAAGGAACAGACTAAAAATCTGGAGAGTTGAGAGCGCCGACTTTCACACTCTGCTTTCCTACATTTCACTGCCATGCACTCATTTTCTGACTATTTTTACTTACCATTTACTTTCCTGCTCACTCACCGCTCTGTTGCGGTTCTATTGTACCATTTACTTTCCTGCTCACTCACCGCGCTGTTGCGGTTCTATTGTACCATTTACTTTCCTGCTCACTCACCGTGCTGTTGGGGTTCTGTTGTACCATTTACTTTCCTGCTCACTCACAGCGCTGTTGCGGTTCTGTTGTACCATTTACTTTCCTGCTCACTCACCGCGCTGTTGCAGTTCTGTTGTACCATTTACTTTCCTGCTCACTCACAGCGCTGTTGTAGTTCTGTTGTACCATCTACTTTCCTGCTCACTCACAGCACTGTTGCGGTTCTGTTGTACCATTTACTTTCCTGCTCACTCACCGCACTGTTGTGGTTCTGTTATACCATTTACTTTCTTGCTCACTCACAGTGCTGTTGCGTTTCTGTTGTACCATTTACTTTCCTGCTCACTCACAGCGCTGTTGCCGTTCTGTTGTACCATTTACTTTCCTGTTCACTCATAGCGCTCACTCACAGCAATGTTGCAGTTCTGTTGTCATCTTATTCATCCCTGCATGTTGTTGACTCCATGGGTCTCGCTGGCAGTACATAATGAAATTTTGAATAACTGGGAAGGAAAAATGAAATCTAAATTGTAATTTAAAGAGGCCATGCAGGAATTTGCAGCACCCTCTAACTTTCAGCCCCAAAATTCACACAGTTGAGAGGTATGTGTTGTTTGCCTGCTTGTTGGCTCCCTTTGCGTTTGGACAGGTTATCAAGTGACTCATATACTGCAATGCCAATTGGCTGTAATTGCAGTGTAAGAGCCAATCAAAAAATGCAAAGTGGCGCCACCACCATTTTATGCAGAACAGTGGAACAGTAGTCTTGGGCAATATTAAATGTGGAGCATTACGCACCATTCAGAGCACTTGGCGGGTAGGTTTCCTGCAGTATATGACCATTTTTTTTTTTTACTAAAGTTAGGGTGGCTAATCCTGGGTCCTAATGCTTGCTCTCTGTTGCTACCCCATCGCATATTTTGTACAGAAATGCGTACAGTGTGCATGCCTCCTGATCTCCTTGACATGTAGCCATATGAAATGTTAGGTAGATTGAGGCAGAGAGCTTGTATAGACCTGTATTAAAGAAAATAGAGGTAATGGTAGTTACCTGGGCAATAGAAAGTTTGTAGGAGAGAAATCAGGTAGAGGGTGGAGTGGCAGTCTTTAGAAGAATAGTGTAAATGAGAGTTGTGGGGGAATATACAGTGAGATTTCTTAGTGATAGAGATATAAAGTTACACGCATAAGATTAGGGTACAGAAAAGTTAAGTAAAGAGGGATGTTTGCCTGGGGTAGTGCATGAGCACAACCACTTATTTAGTAGGTGTTTCTTTACTGATGTTTTGAAGCCATGCAGTGTGTGAACCTACCTTATTTCAGGGGGGATTTGCTTCCTGATTCTTGCTAGCTGGTTAGAGTATAGTGAGTCTCCTGTGCTGTTGTTTGATTTTGTGATGATAGAAAAGCATTGTTGCTGGATTGTAGGGCCTGATTAGTGGTATAGGGTCGTAGTATTCCTTTTAGAGCTGGCATTTTTCTAGAGAGTTTATTAGTTTATGACTAATAACTTGATGATAGTTGAGGTGTTTTTTAAGCTGTAGCCAGATAAGGGATTTTAGTGCTATGTAATTGTGATTGTTTTTGAGTATTATTTGTTGTCCATTTTGCAATTTTGTTATAAGCTGTCTCTAGATTATTTTTGATGGTTAAGATTTGTGAAGATGAGTCAGGCATACAGTAGGGATAGAAGTGATTATGTTTGCACTTTTTTTCTTGAGTTATTAGTGAAGCATTTCCTAGCCATGTACAAGGAACCTAGTTTCCACTTTGCTTTTTGATGTCTAGGAGTAGGTGTTGGTCGTATCTGAGATTATCACTGAGCATTACTCCAAGGAGTTTTACCTGTGTGACATATTCTATTTTTGTTTTGGTTGCTGATAGGATATGAAAGTATTGTTTTTAGGGGTGAAAAGGATCAGCTGTGTTTTTTTAGCATTTAAGGGCAAACCTGTGCTATCTAGCCAGGATTCTATGGCTAGAAAGGCCTTCAGGCTGTTTTCTTGTGGGGAGGTTATTGTTTGGGCTGAGCCGATGAAAGTGGCATCATCTGCATATTTTACAAGGGTAGCTTGTTTAGTCATGGAGTTTAGATTATTGATAAAGATATTGAAAGGTAGGGGTCCTAGACCTGATCCCTGGGGGGGGGGGGGGGGGGCTGACTGCAACTTTAAGGAAATCAGAATAGTCTTGTTGCCATTTCACAGCTTATTTCCTGTTGGATAAGTAGCTGTAGAGCCAAGTTACTGATGGGATATTAAGGCCTAGATAGACTAGTTCCTCAAGAAGTTGCTGGTGTGAGACCGTATTGAATGCTTTAGAGAGTTCGAGGAAAACTGCTAAGACTAGATTACCATTGTTTCGGGGTTGATTAATTTTGCTTGTAAAGTTTAAAAAGGCAGTAGTAATGCTGTGATTAGGCCAAAAGCCATGTTGAGGCAAGGAGAATAGGTTATGGTTGGTGAGGTGTTTGAGGAACTGGGCATGGATATATTTTTCTAACATCTTGGATAGGGGGTGGGAGGATAGCTACTGGATGGTATTGGTTAGATCGGTAGAATTCCTGCCTTTCTGTAGGGATATGATGTATGATATTTTCCAGATGTTGGGGACGTGATTTTCTTTTATTGGTCTGTTGATAAGTATGGAGACAGGGAATGTTATAGCTTTTGCTGTTATTTTGAAGTATTTTACTGGTAATTTGTCAACTGCCAAGGTGGTTGGTTTAATTTTTAGTAGGTATTTTTTATTCTTGGGGTGGGTACACTGTCATGTTTAAAGAATACTTTGTTGTTGGTAGGGAGATGTGGAATAGTGAGGGTTGAAGTGGAGTTTTGTTTGGTTAGCGATGAGAAAGAATTAACAAAGCAGATGTTGAATTGAGTTTCTGTATTACTTGCACATTTCAAAGTTGTGGTGGGCTGGGGGGGGCAGGGTGGTGCCCCTGTGTACAACAGTGACTTTAAGGACTGTCAGAACAATTTGGATTTGTTTTGGTGGGTATTTTGTAGGTATGTAAAATATTATTTCTTGTCACTAAGTATTTTTTGGGAAATTTCTGAGATATCTGTAATCCTGTAGGGTTAACTGAGTTTTATTTTTTGTATATCTTTGCAGGCCCATTCTCTGTTTAATAGTAGTTGTTTGGTAGTCTTTGTTAGCCATGGTGCTGGAATGGATTTAACTCTTTTGTTTCTGAGTGGGGCCTGCTTATTTAGGATAGTTAGGAAGATATGATTAAAATGAATGACTGCTTCATGTAGTAGTAATGTTTTTAGGCAGTTCAAGTTATATTGTTTTAGAGTTTTTATAAAGCATTCCGGGTTGAAATTCTGGAGATGACGGGGTTGTTTGAATTTTACTTGTTTCTAAATATTTTGCCACTGTCGGATAGCGTAAGTGGGCAGATGGTCACTAATACTGTCGGTTAAGTTTACGATGGCATTGATATTTTGGGACTTATTTGAAGGAATCCAATCTAGTGTGGTTTCTTTGCTAGATGCTTTGTGAATCCTAGTAGTGATGTTTAATAGTTCAGGTCAGGTGAGGTATTTCTTATTTGTTTCCAATTAATGTTTACAATACCTAAAATTATAGTCTCTTTTTTAATATAGTGAGTGATTCAGCCAGTGAAGAACTTCTTCAGCTGTGGCTAGATTGTTTTTTTTTTTTTTTTTTGGGGGGGGGGGGTTGTATAGTCCTACTAGGTGGATTGATTTACTGTTATTGAGTTTGAGTTGGTTAATGAGAATTTCAGTGTCTTGAAATGTTGGGTTAATTTGAGGACAGTGGATTACTTCTAAGGTGCTTTTAAAAAGTATTGCTATTCCATCTCTTCTTTTTGTTAGTCTGTCTGACCAGATTATGTTATATCCAGGAAGGAGTATTTCCTTACTAGTCATTTCTGGCTTTAGACAGGTTTCAGTAGCTATCAGTATGTCAGGTTATAGTGTGAGAGGGTTGCATGAATGTCATGGGTCTTGCTGAATATGCTTTGAAAATGTATGTTTAGGAGAAATGGGTTGTGAACTGAGTTGCGGGTGAGGAGAGGAGTTGTGCCCTTCTGAAGGGGTGTGGTTGGTTTTGACTGTATATTGGTGCTCAGGCCAGGGTTGAGGTAGATGTCCCCTCATTGCACCAGCTTATTTATGGTATGCAGATATGTGTACTATAACTGCATACCATAACTAAGCTGGTATGCAGATATGTGTAGAAATATCTAGCCTTTTAATGTGCACGTAGGTCAGTGGAGAATGGTGACTTACTGAGTTTTGACTGTTTAAAGGTGCATATGTTTAGTAGTAAGTGTGGATATAGTTCAGGAGATACAGATATAGTTCAGGAGATATGGTTAAGAAATTAGATGGGTTGGATAACTGTTGTGGTTGTGTATTTGTGGGATTGTAAGGTTGTGATATGTCTGAGAAAGGTGAATAGTGATATGGTGATAAAAGAATGTTTTGCACTTGAAAGGAATGTAAAATATGCATGTACTTCATGAGAGTGAGAGCAGTGTTTGTTGTAGTGTAGGATTGCTAGGTTATTGTGCAGTGTGTGTTTAGGATGGTTAGGGTGTATTATTCAAGGTTGCAAGATGATTAGGGTAGAGGTCTTAATAATGATAGAGGATGTGGAGGTATTGCTAAAGTTTGTTATTAGTTAATTTTGAGAGGTGGTTGTGGGTTGGGAAGTATAAATGTAGGATTAGTGGGGGTGGGACTGGGGATTAGGGTAGGGGAGTGTAGCAAAGCAAGGGTGAAATGGAGTGGGGCCTACACACAGAGTATTGTATTCTCAAGAGACACAATCAGTAGAGCTGCATTTAGAAGAAAGGTGAGCTTATTGAGGAAATATTACAGAGATGGATTTGCCACAAGTAAAGTGTATTTTGTGCCAGTTTTTCTGATGGTAAAGAAAATAGCAGGAGACAGCACTATGTCAGCCAGTATATTGAGGTAAACAGTCTTACTAAGTAAGCTTGATTTAAGTTAGGTGACTGACTTGTCCACATTTTTTTTTTTTTGTTAGGGACTGTAATACAAGCCTATTTTTGTTAGACATTCCACCTAGTTTAAGATGTTACTGTTAGAAACAGGGTGCTTAAGCAATATGCATTCCTAATGTTTATTTGCAGGATATGCTATTGTTAGCTAGGTCACTACTGGGTGGAAGAATAAAAATGGAAGAAAAATGATACTGATCTAGTTTTAGTGGAATGTGCTGAAGCCTCTAATAGTGTGCAGAGTGTTAGAAAGCTAAATACATGAAATAGAGTGTACATCAGTAGCTTATGATTATGAGTTGAATATTAATCATGCTTTAAATGTTCTTTTCCATCGGGGCGGTTCTTGGCTGTAGATGACTAGTCTCACCAAGTATATTGTCAAAGTTTTCAGAAAGGTGGATGTTGGTGCACTATATAAATATTTAGTTTTACTGTCTACAGTTTTAAGTGTGCACATGACTGCAGGACACCATGGAAGGGTCGAAAACTGAGATAGAAAATCAGTCAAACTACAAGGACAATGAGGGGTCCAGCTCACCCTCAAAACAATGAGGATATTGTGGGGTTTACCTCCTGATAAAACAAAAAAGTCAATGGATTGTTTATGGAGCATACAAGTTAGGAAAAAAAATTCCTTTTGTGAAATTATACCTCATCCAGACTAGAGCACAGTCATTTTTACATCTAATAATTGTTGTTTAGCGATTCCTGATAAGCAACTTAATTTGTAATAAAAGAAACTTTGATAGACTAACACAGAGAGTTATCAACCAAGAAGTCTTCAAAGGCAGTTGGACCAGTAGTCACTGTTAGGTATGCAGGACAGGGCTGCTATGACAGGATGTTGCTATACAGGTTATCTGTTAGTTAGCTGCACTGTGCTAAGGCAATCGGCAAAATAAGACAGAATTACAGACACTGCATTCAAAGATGCTGCAGCCAAGCTAATTTCTGGCATATATATATATATATATCTATATCTATATCTATATCTATCTATATATATATATATATATATATATATATATATATATATATATATATATATACATATGGATCTAGGACGTTTGATCGAATGATCAAACGTCTGAATTTATAACCACCGAAAACACTTTAATGAAAGCGCTTTTATCGAAAAAGCGCTTTTGTTAAAGCGTGTTACTAAAAAAAAAAACACACTACATTAACATTTTAGCAGAGAGGATTTGACCCCCTGCACCCCCCGCCCTACTTTAATATTCTCCCTCCGAGACCGCAGTACAGTGGGGAAAAGGTAATTTTCCCTTATCCACACCATAGTACGGCCTCGGCAACAGGCATACTTACGCTAAAGTGCTTCTTCGGTGAAATACACTTTCGCGTCAGTATGCCCGGCCATTTGGGTTTCGGACTCTTGATCATTCGATCAAAAGTCCTAGACCCATATATATATATATATATATATATATATGGTTCTACCTCACTTCAACGACACGCCGGAACATCGACAGGGAAATCGCGAGCCCCAGAAGATCGACAGCGCAGAAGACCGACGCGATGGGACCAAGAAGATCGACAAGCAGAAGACCGACCCGACGGATGAAAGCACCGACGCTGAGGATGCCGAAATGGGAAAAGGCTGTGTAAGTATGCGGTAGTGACGGACGTTAGGGTGCGAGTAAGGTAAGTGGGGATAGGGGTGGGTTAGGGAGCGGGTCAGGTAAGTGTGCGGTAGTGATTGTGTTTGGGTTAGGGGCGGGATAAGTGAGTTAGGGTTAGGAGCGGGTCAGGTAAGTGTGCGGTAGTGATTGTGTTTGGGTTAGGGCGGGATAAGTGAGTTAGGGTTAGGAGCGGGTCAGGTAAGTGTGCGGTAGTGATTGTGTTTGGGTTAGCGGATAAGTGAGTTAGGGTTAGGAGCGGGTCAGGTAAGTGTCACGGTAGTGACGGACCTTAGGGTTAGGGTTTGGGTCAGGGTTGTAGGTAGTTGTGTATGTGTGGTTTAGTGTGGGTTTGTAGGGATTTTGGTGTGCTTGTGTTGTGTATGTGGTTTTGGACGGGAATGTGTTTTGGTTGTTGATTGTGGTGTGTGAAGTGTATGAGGTTTCGTGTTTGTGTACCGTCGGTTATTTCGTTGTCGGGCATGTGGGATTTCGTGTTTTTGTACTGTCGGTTATGTGGTGTCGGTGATTGCGTTGTCGGTGTTGCGGTGTTTCGTTTATGTGAGGTAGAACCATAGATATATATATATATATATATATATATATATATATATATATATACACATACATACACACACACACACATACATATTTTATCTATATATATATATATATATATATATATATATATATATATATATATATATATACAACATCCATACATAGATATATATTTAGAGTGAATGTTAATGTCCTCTGTTGTGTGGTTTCAGCTTTATCTACTTTTGTTTGTGTCCCTTTACAGTTTTAAGCACATCCAAAATGTTAACAGTTATATATGTATATGGATCATCAAGATTTACCTGTGTTGTGATCTTCATCAGAAAGTAGCTTATTATGCATTAGTAAATTATCTTATCTTAAAACCCTTATCTGCTCGGCACCATCCTCTACAGAACTGATCTCACTGACCCAAAATACCTTTAATTCCGTAGAAACATGGTTTCCTAAACGGTTTCTCCTTCTAAATGCCAAAAAAACAAAACTCCTCCTCTTCTCCCCCACCACTCGGTCCCCCCCTCTAAACTTTACCATTACCTCAAATAATGGTACTCTCATCTCACCTGATCTCACTACAAAACTTTTAGGAATAACCATTGACAATAATCTCTCCTTCGATCAGCATATTAACAACAACATCAAGTTAGTTAACAGAAAAATAGGATCCCTTTATCGCATCAAACCTTTTCTAACCCCAGCAACTAGAATCAAAATTGCACAATCTCATCTTTTATCAACTCTCCTATATGCTTCCCCTATTTATACTAACCTTAAGAAAAGTAACCTCAACAAACTTGCAACCTGCTATAACAACATAACTCGCTTCGCCACTAGTAACCCATTTAGGACCCACCATTGTATAAACCTAAAACAACTAGGCTGGCTCGAATTTCAAAACTACCTTATAATTCCTCAACTCACTATTGCCCACAACATTTTACACCTACCTGACAACACCCCAATACTCTCTCAACTTTTAATCCCTTACAACAATCTCAACTCACTTCGCTCCTCTTGTAAACTCATGACAAAATCTATAAAGGCAAACAACACAGCAGGTGATTCTTTATTCACTAACACAATAGGTAGAAGTTGGAATCTCCTACCTAGTGACATAACTCTGACTACATCCCTGCCACTTTTCAAACAAAAAATTAAACACTACTTCCAAAATCATTGGCTGTGTTCCTGCAATACACCTGACTAACCATTTTCTCTTACCCTGTTTCCCCTCCACTCTTTTCTTCTCTACCCACCTCAGTTTTGTTTCTTTCACTGTTTGGAGATTAAAGTATGTACTTTTGGTACAATTATGTATATTTAATGAACTGCTTATTGTAAACTTGTTTCTTTTTTAAATTATCTTTCTTTTTGTTTTCGTAATATCTGATCTTAGCTATTATCTTAGAGTATTAAATTTCTTTTTTATGTAATGTACTTAGTATATAGTGGAGCTTTTCTCCTCGGGCCTCTGCTGAAAATGGACATGTATCCAGCCAGACTAGCCCGGTCAACAAATGTAAAATAAAATAAAATAAAAATATTGATTCTAAACTTTCTGGGAGATTTTCAAACTTTTGTCATTGAGTCCTGTTAAATTTTACATTGAAAT
This sequence comes from Protopterus annectens, assembly GCF_019279795.1. Lineage (NCBI taxonomy): Eukaryota > Metazoa > Chordata > Ceratodontiformes > Protopteridae > Protopterus > Protopterus annectens. The sequence continues at coordinate 213,751,156 of NC_056732.1, read as the reverse complement.
ATCTGTATATAGAACTTTATAGATATTCTTGAATCATCATGCCGTCTGAATTCAGACTTATGTCCTGTTTTTATTCTATTTAATGCATCCATATTTCTGAGTGTATATATGTGATGCAAGGGTACATGTGTAATACGCATAAAGATTCATATGTAACAACTGTTAGCATTATAAACTTAACTCCTAACACTGAGTACATAACAATGAAAGTTTATTAACAGTCGTTAATGCAGATCTTAAAAATACACATCAAAATAAACAAAAAAAATGTGTAAACGTACCACTTAAAATGTTAAACCAAACTAAACAATACAACAGTATTTTTTCAGGGAGGAACCCACCCTGTACACTCTGCAGAAGCGTCACACCCCTTCAGTTTAGTTAACTCCATGATCACTTGAAAGTGGGAATAAGAGAAATAAGACAAAATATCATTGTTAGCAAACACCAATAAACGTCCACAAACAGTAGAAATTTGAAAAAACACCACAGCTCCGAAACTGGATCTAAAACCACACGTAATTTAATGTTGCAAAGTTGCTGAGTTTACAGTGAAGGGTACACCAGTACCCAAAACAAGTACACGTTTTCCAAGCGAGCAAATAAAGGTAAAAATAGAAATAGTTATGTCCAGAGCAAGTTAAACGCACAATATCCAGTTTTAGTAAACAAAATAACCCTCCAAAAACAAAGTTCTTGTATATGTTAAGCGCTTTTCGTTCGGGTTATACCCGAACTTCTTCAGACAACCTTCTCAAATTGTTATTGCACTTAAATAGTTACTTCCTTCAGTCCTGTCCTATCAGGAAGAAGTTACAATCAACTTTTTGTCAATCAAAACTCAAAGTTTATACTTTTTTATATATAAAAAAGTTTATGTATAAATCCAGTATAATAATTAATACACATGGAGTTAATTTAAATGTCCATTTTCTGTATTTTCTGTAATTACTCAGTCCACTAATATAAATAGTCAGTACCCTTTTTAAACAGATAAACATGTCAATTTTCAAACTTCTTTCTTTCCACGCAAATGTTCCTATGTAATACAAGTAGTTAGTACATGTGAAATATATGGTGTACACCCAGTTCTCTCCTTTGCGTTTGGGTAATAGTACTATCCTAAAATACAAAGGAACATAAAAAAGGTATAAGTAAAAATATTTGTGTTAGATCGATTAAAGTATTATTATTATGTCTTCTCCCTAAAGTAACCAACGGTTCCCCCTGCAGAAAGTGGTTAGAAAATGTTGGTTTTATTTATCCTTAAACAAGGAAATTTTTGACCAAATAGGAGAGTACCCTTGTATTAGTTTTAGAAGAGGATTAAACTTAAAACAACTTCTTGAAAGGAGTCAGGACTGAAGGAAGTAACTATTTAAGTGCAATAACAATTTGAGAAGGCTGTCTGAAGAAGTTCGGGTATAACCCGAACGAAAAGCGCTTAACATATACGAGAACTTTGTTTTTGGAGGGTTATTTTGTTTACTAAAACTGGATATTGTGCATTTAACTTGCTCTGGACATCCCTATTTCTATTTTTACCTTTATTTGCTCGCTTGGAAAACGTGTGCTTGTTTTCGGTGCTGGTGTACCCTTCACTGTAAACTCAGCAACTTTGCAACATTAAATTACGTGTGGTTTTAGATCCAGTTTCGGAGCTGTGGTGTTTTTTTAAAATATCATTGTTACTCAAATGTTTTTCATTTACAATACTTCTTTTATCCAGTTCTACATGAGATGGTTATATTATTATTATTAGTTAGTCATGCTGTGTAAGTGTCATACTATCTTCATGGCAAACAATAGTTGTTTTAATTCTTGAAAAAAATAAAACCTGACTCTGAATGCTGTGATACCCTTTCCATAGTTCATAGTTATATACTAGGCTAATGATATTCTAGGCTAATGACCACCAGAGCCTTTATAAGACTAGCCATGCAATCCAACTTAATTGTGTGCCTGTATGTTATTGGCATTTATTAGGAGGGGGTATGTTAGGAAATTTCTAGAGCTTATGTGTGGGGACTATATTAGTTTGGGCATTACTGTCTGCCTCTGTCTGTCAGAGATGTAGGGGCTAGACCCAGGGTATATTTCTGACTTCCCATCCATTGGTCAAGGTTACACTTAAATACGGTTAGGGATGGACTCTGTTTCACATAAATGGCGAGCCTATTCCAGAGCATGTTGATCCTATGAGACACATATCTGTATCACCAACATGTCTTATTTATGTCACAGGCAAAATTTAACTCCTTGGTTCTGATGCTTTTCATTTTGGGGATGTGCAAAAGGTTCGTTAGAGCTGGATCTGAGGATGCCTTGTATGCCATGCAGAAATCACATCTCAGTAACCTGTAGGAGACAGAGCATAGAGATAGGGCTTTAAGGTGATCCATATTGGACAATGTGTTTGCATCTTCAATTCTCCTGGTAAGGAACCTTTGTGGGCATTCCAATTGTTGCATGTGTTTTGTCAGGTGTATACTTGTTGTCACCTCACAGTAAGATGCTGTCCGGTTCTATTCTCAGCTAGAGCGTCTTCTGCATGGAGACATGCGTGAATGGGCGTACCTTAGTTGAAGGTTGTGCATCTGGCCTGGCAAGCCGGTATGTAAAAATCAACTGCCAATCATTAGCGGACCGGAGTTCCACTGTGGTGACCCCTAACCGGGAAAAGCCGAAAGACACAAATACTAAAGGGAGCATTATACCCAATGATGGGTCTGATAAGGGCAGAATAAAGTGGCACTGTGACTTCCTCTTACCTGGATGCTATGCCATTACTTATAAGTTGGGCAACATAGAATGATTTCCTTACTACTGTGTCAGTATGTTGGTCAAAGGCCAGATCACAGGCTACTTATGTTCCCAGATCCCTGACTATTGGGTGAATGCTTAGGGTTGCCTTACTAACTGAGTAACTAGCTTGGGTGGCAGTTTTCCCAAAAGGCACAATAATGCATTTGAGTTTTAGTCTGTGACTTTGGCAGCAGGCATTTGTCTTTGTTAGACCCACTTGTAAGACATTTGTGTTATGGGAGGAATCTATGATAGCTCCCAGTTTGCAGTTATCTGCAAACTTGGCCAGCCAAAGCCCTTAACATTAGCCTTTTCCTATGAGATGTAGATGCCAAATAGGAGCATCCCAGCATGGAGCCCTGAGACATCCCACTGGTGACTGGTCTCTTAGTGGAGGTGGTGTCACCAATTCTGACTTCCTGGGTCCTGTCTGTGAGCCATCTGGCAATCCAGTGGGTTTTGTAGGGGTTTATGCTTAGTTCAGTGAGTTTGCCAACTATACCCAAATAGGATATTGTATCAAATGCCTTAGCCAGGTCCATGTAGGCACTATGCACTGTTTTCCTCTACTCTATTGTCTTGGTGACCTTCTCAAAGAAATCCATTAGACTGAGTAGGCATGCTCTTCTCTTGACAAAGTCAAACTGGGTTGGGTCCAGCATCTGAATATTGCCTGTGTCTTTGTATATAATTTCTATGATAATTCATTCCATGGTTTTCCACATTAGACTAGTCAGACTAATAGGTTGTAGTTGCCAGGGTTCCTTAAAAGTATATGAAGACTGCTGCCCATCCTGTCACAATTTTGTTTTTAGAAGCACAAATAATGGTCATGTTACTGTCCTCCTCTGATTGGCTGTATTTTTTGGAAAATGGATATAATCTGCACAAAAACTCTGGAAACTTGTTAGCTGCCTAATCAAAATACGCATGTTGGAAAACAGATATGGCGGCTCCAGATTTACTATAGTTGTTGGGAAATTATGTAATGAATAGCCACATGATTTAAAATCTAGTGAAGTAAGGAAACAGTTTAAAGGAAGGCTGACAAATCAGGTACATAGAAACTACAGCTGTAACTGTGATGCTGTCGAATTATGCCTAAAGCTCTGGTAATCAGCATATAATACACTCTTTCTTCATTTTCTCTCCAGCAGTATGTGTTTTGGAATAATATAAAATGTTTTCTAGTTTCTGCCTTTTCATAATAGTTGGATGAGAATACTGATATAACTGCCAGTACTGATTTGTTTTCCTTCTGGTTATTTTAATGCCGTACTTATATAATAAAAAGTTCCAAATTTTTTAATTGTTAACTGTTAATGTTTAATTTAAAATGTTTCTTTTATTATCTCAAACCGTTATATGCCCACATAACTTTGTTCCTATTTTGCTTATGCAATTTTCTACATATGTGTAAACGCAAACTGTTTTATATATACGTATTAACATATCTAAGGTACTCACAAATGGATATTAAATACATAAGTAAATTAGACATGGTGGAGATATGTGCTTTAAATTTGTATGTATAGCTCCCACTACATTTCATTGTAGAAGTAATAGACTGTAGTTTGCCATTACACCACAAGGTGGAGCTCCTTTTCAGGAATATAAAAGACAATTTTGAAAGTGAAAGAGGGAAAGACTGAAACACGTAGCTGAAGGGAAAAGGGTTTTGCAGCATGACTGGATTTTCTTTTCTAGTGTTTTGGGACAGGGAAGTGAAGTAGCAGATTGTGTCTGTCTCTGGCTGAAATCCTAGATGATGGTATTTTGTGGAATCAGGAGAGAAGCCTGAAACCAGTAACTCCAAGCCTGCTATGATTCAGCAAGAAAAAGAGTTCCCTTGGGCCTAGTACTGAGAAGCCATAGATGATTACCAGAGTTCTGGTAGGTGATTTTCTACTTTTCTCATCAGAGGAACCATGGCGCCTGGTCACTAGGATATTCTCTATGGAGTGGTGAGAGGCTCTGGCCATCGTTTTATATTTTTATAAGATTGTGGCCCCCCCAAATGCTTTGTGGATTACAAATAACTGGAATTCATAGGAGCTGCAACTTGGGCCCCATCATGCCGGCAGCAGCAAGACTGTTAATAGTCACTGGCCAGTGAACAGGGTATAATAGAGTGTTTCATAGTTGGTCTGTTTAGAATAGATCAAGGGGGTAGAGGGTGTTAATACTGCTGAATGACATTGCATTCTCTCATATTTGTATTGTGGTACTATAAATCTCTATTGTTCAATGACAATGCATTTTGCCAAGTTAGTACTGCTGCCTTAAAGAATCTTTACTGCTCAATGACGTTACATCTTCTCTTATTTGTATTGTTGCATTATAAATCCTCATTGTTCAATGGCATTGCATTTTGCTCGTGTTAGTACTGCTGTCTTCAAGAATTTTGCTGCTCAATGACATTGCATTTTCTCATATCTGTATTGTTGTATCATGACTCTTTTATTGCTTAATGACATTGCATTTTTCCCCTGTTTGTATTGCTGCATTAGAAAGCTTTACTGCTCATTGATATTTCCTTCTTTGTGCATGTTTGAATGTCAATACTTTCTTCTGTTGAGTTCTGGAGAAGAGGGTGAATGTATGTTTTTATTGCATGCATATCTCACCTTGATTTATTGCTAACTGGTGCACTGTTGAGATAATTTGTTTATGGTTGTGCTATTGCCTTTTTAAACTATATGTGTCACCTAGAATAAAATCTGTCCCTCTTGCCACCTTGGTGTGTTGGGCCTATAGGGGTGTCACCAGAGTCAGGTAGGAAGGAACCCATATCTCTTCAGCTACACCTGAGGGTGTGCTACATTTGGGGGCTCACCTGGGATTTCCTGTACTGCCTTGGACTCAACCCTATTCCCCTGTACATGTGAAAAGCTAATCCTGCAGAAACATGAACCCAGAAGTAGCCGCTAAGTGGTTCAAACAGCACAATGCTCAGTCAGAGCATTGCTTAGTTCTGGTGTTGCCAGGGGTCACATGGACTGATATGCAAACACATCAAGTCACAGGATCCTTGCCAGTTGTGGGGCATTGATTTTTGTTGGACAGCACTTGGGACACTACTGAGCAGAACAAATTGGCCTTATTAGAATGGAAAAGTCCTTCAGTGTATGAGCACATACCTTCGAGTGTACAAATTTCAGGTGACAGTTCAGCCCGTGTGGTAATCCCTGAGAAGTGCGCTACCTCAGCAACAGAGAAAATACCTGTGGAAGCTATCCAAATAGGTCACAACCTTACACCAGAAGCTGCAGCTTCACTGCCCATAAATACTATAGGGCCTGAAGTTTTAAATGCTTTGGGAAGTATTCTAGAAAAATGCTTAAAGCCTACACAGCCATTCTCTGGGTTTGGCTACCGCAAATTGAGTTTCTTTTCTGGCAAACAACCCACACCTCAGGGAGAGGAAGATTCTGAATCCTGGATGGATCAGGCTTCACAAGGCCTAGAGGAGTGAGATATCCCAGAATCCCAGGAGAAGCAGCGGATAGCTGAATATCTAAAGGGATTAGCTGCAGATACTGTACACAACCTAAGGATGGGTAGGCAAGATTGCATGGCCAAGTACTATTTAGGAGTACTGCAGGATGTGTTTGGAAGGACCAAGAGGGCTGCTGACCTACTATATCAGTTTGAACATACATACCAAGAAGTTGGTGAGAAACTATCTGATTACTTTAAGAGATTAGATAAAATGCTCCACCAGATCATCCTGAAGAATGGGGTGAATCTGAAAATAGCTGACCAAGTACGGATTGGACAAATTTTACAGGGAGTTCAAGCTATGGACCCCATTGTGTGGAAAATGAGGATGAGAAATAGGGAAGTGACTCTAACTTATTCTCAGTTGGTTAAAGAGGTGAGGGAAGAGGAAGCCCTGCTAGAAGCCAAATTTCAGTGTTCAACAGCAACTAAAACAGTGAGTGAACACCAGCAGGAGCCTATAGCCATGCTCACTACTCAAACAGGAGTCATGGCCCAGTGTGTCCGCAATGTAGAGGTATCACAGTTGCAGATGCAGGTGTCTTCCCTGACTGACGCCATAGCTCAAGTCACCAAGACAATTGCAGAATTGCAGAAAGCCATGGTAACTTTAGCTGAAGGGAGGAATACATCAGCTAGAACCTCCATGAAAGGACTCAGGGAAGAATCAAATCAGCCAATGCTCAGCGTTCCTACTGGATTTTATTTTCACTGTGGAGATGCAGGGCATATAAAGCAACAGTGTCCTAATGAAGAGAACTTGAATAGAGTGAATGAACTATTATTGGCTAGTGCAATGCAGGGAAACTTCAAATGGCCTCAGTGAAGGAGCCAGCTGAGTGCCCAGTTACAAAGAGCTTCATAACATCTAACATCAAGAGACAGCATCCTGGATCTCCTTTCCACACTAACCCTTGTAATAGGGGAGAGAGACTACCTACTATGCACACTTCTAACTCATCTGAGGTGAACAACTGAATTGAAAAGCCATCTCAGCCAAAATCTCAGCATCTCTGACCACAAAGCATTATTAAGCAAGAGTCTTATTTGTTAAAATGGCAAGGTCAACTGGCGGTACCTCAACCACATGCTGACTGCCGTATAGCTGAACAACACTGGAAACAGAAACTACCCAATGGCCTACTGGGACCATTCCCTGTCGTGTCAGTAAAAATAGAAGGAGTGTATAGTAAAGCACTGTTGGATACTGGTGCACAAATCACCATTCTGTACAGAGACTTCTACCAAAAACACTTAAAGCATTTGCCACTAGATTTGGAGATCTGGGAGCTAAGTGACACGAAGATCCCTTATGATGGTTATGTCTCACTCAAGTTAGAATTTTCCATTTCAGTTGTTGGGTCAACAGAAGTGTTTGAAACACTCACTGTTGTGTGCCCCAGGCCAAAAGGAAAGGATTCAGCATCTATTTTAGTGAGGACAAATACTGACCTCATCAGAAAAATGCTAATTCCTCAGTTGACCCAGGAACACTCAAAATTACATCCTCTCCAATAGTCAAGAGCCTATGCTTCCTCCTGCTGAAGGAGATGAGAACAGTGATGATGACTGGGGTTTCAGTGGGCTTTTTTATGAAGATGTTCAAGACCTTGTGGGCTGTAATCTCAATGTAACTGCACCGGAATTCATTCCTTGTTGTTTTGAGCAGCCCGGACCTAACAATAGATTAAGTAATGTTTCTGTGCCTCTTGCAGAACCTGATACTGATGGAGGCGCTGCTATGCAAACTTCAGAAAATAATGCTGAGGTCATCCATACCATTATGGAAAATGAAAGTGAAGTTATACAAGAAGAGATCTTAGAAGTAGTCAATATGTCTACTTCCGAGCAAAATTCCTTAGCTGTCTCTTCCCATCCAAAACTGCAGAGACTGATTCGGCCTCCACAGAGACTTACCTATAACAATTTGGGACATAGTACAAGGAACCTGTGATCACAGCTCATCAGAGGGTCTTCACTCATAATCCCCATGCCTCCTACTCCAGTGGTGACACCCCACTGCAAGTTAAGCATAAGGCTGATTACCTTTGGTGGAATGGACCTTTTGAATGCAAACATATTGTTCAGTTGATGGTGCATTAGTGTTTGTAAATATTTTCTGCTACTCTACCTTTGACTTGGGGGGACCCAAGATTTTAAAGTAGGGGGAGAGTGTAGCTCCCACAGTATTTCATTGTAGAAGTAATAGACTGTAGTTTGCCATTACACCACAAGGTGGAGCTCCTTTTCAGGAATATAAAAGACAATTTTGAAAGTGAAAGAGGGGAAGACTGAAACATGCAGCTGAAGGGAAAAGGGCCTTACAGCATGACTGGATTTTCTTTTCTAGTGCTTTGGGACAGGGAAGTGAAGTAGCAGATTGTGTCTGTCTCTGGCTGAAATCCTGGATGATGGTATTTTGTGGAAACAGGAGAGAAGTCTGAAACCAGTAGCTCCACACCTGCTATGATTCAGCAAGAAAAAGAGTTCCCTTGGGCATAGTACCAAGAAGCCATAGATGATTTCCAGAGTTCTGGTAGGTGATTTTCTACTTTTCTCATCAGAGGAACCACGGTGCCTGGTCATTAGGATATTCTTGACAGAGTGGTGAGAGGCTCTGGCTAACATGTTATATTTTTATAGGATTGTGGTCCCCCCCAAATGCTTTGTGGATTACAAATAACTGGGATTCATATGAGCTCCAACTTGGGCCCCATCGTGCCCGCAGCAAGACTGTAAATAGTCACTGGCCAGTGAACAGGATATAATAGAGTGTTTTATAGTTGGTCTGTTTAGAATTGATCAAGGGGGTAGAGGGTGTTAGGTCTGCTGAATGACATTGCATTCTCTCATATTTGTATTGTGGCACTATAAATCTGTATTGTTCAATGATGATGCATTTTGACATATTATTACTGCTGCCTTAAAGAATCTCTACTGCTCAATGACATTGCATTTTCTCATATTTGTATTGTTGCATTATAAATCCTCATTGTTCAATGACATTGCATTTTGCTCATGTTAGTACTGCTGTCTTCAAGAATTTTGCTGCTCAATGACATTGCATTTTCTCATATCTGTATTGTTGTATCATGATAGACCACACAGTCAGAGTGTCAGACAGTCACAGCCCTTAAGGCCAAACAAAATGCCAGACACACTTGTCATTGGTGATTCCATAGTCAGACACACTGATGTCCCGCTCACCAGACTGAGTAAAGAGAAGGTCACAGTAAGCTGCCTGTCAGGCGCTAGAATCCGCCACATAACGCAAGCACTCAGGTCTCTCAACAGCAGGTACAAGTACGACTCAGTCATTGTCCACGCTGGTGTCAACGACCTGAGACGTACCTCCTTGGACTACATGAAAAGGGACATCGAGGAGCTCTCTGATTATGTAGCCCAGGCAGGTATGACCCTGACCTTGAGCAGTATCCTACCTTCACCTAGAATGATGCCACAATACAGTGATAAGATGATCAGCTTTAATAATTGGCTTAAATTCTGGTGTCATTCAAAGGGGATCCAATGTCTGTCTGCCTGGGATGACATGCTGGACAAGCCACGCTGCTTCAGCAGGACGGCTTGCACCTGTCACCCTGGGCTTCGGATATTGGCAAAGGCTCTTGCCACCCCCATAGTGCCTTTTTAGGCAAGGCTCAAATTCTAAACCTACCACCCTAGAACACCAAAAGGAAAAAAACTAAGGGTAATGCTGCTCAATGCCAGAAGTCTCAATCTCAAGATGCACGCACTCGAGGCCCTTCTCAATATGGAGAACATCGATGTCTGTGCTGTGACAGAAACCTGGTTCAAGGCTCCTGAGAGCACCCCAGCACTAACAGGTTTCACCTCATATCATGCGTTCCGCCCCAAAATCCGGACAACACCAAGAAAGGAGGGTGTCCATATTCATAAAGGACACCCACACCTCAAGGTTGGTGGCAACGCATGATGCATCGGAGACCATCCAGGTGCAATTAACCATAGGCAAGACTGCTCTGCAATTTGTAGCATGTTACAGGCCACCCTCTCAAACTCAGGAACCTCACATGGCCTTCCTGAAAACATTGGAGGGATAAATGTATCTCCAAACACCATCATACTAGGTGACTTTAACTACCCTAATATAGACTGGGAACACTACTCAAGCCCGAACACTCTAACCCAAAGATTCCTGGAGTTCATAAACTCAAATGCCATGGAACAACTAGTCACCATCCCCACAAGAGGAGAAAACATACTTGATCTCATCATCACGAACATGGGATCAAAATGTTCAACACCGAAGTATACCCCTCACTGGTGAGATCAGATCATAAACTAATCTCGCTGGAGGTCCTCATCCGCCCCACCTGAAACAAAAAGACCACAGTGAAAAACTTCTCAAAAGCCGATTTCACACTTCTAAAAACTAGTGTGGTCTCCTTTAAGGCCCCTGAGCCAGTGGTAAACATTACTCAAACCGCTGAATCACTTACAAATGCCTTCTACCAGCACCTACAGGACTGCATGGATCAGGCAATCCCAAACAAAACTAAGACTCTCTGTACCAAAGGCAAGCGTCCAGTCTGGTGGACCCCAGCCATAAACAAGCTCTACAACAAAAGGAGGAAGCTACTACAAGATAGAGCAAAATCCTTGAAAGGTAAGACACCTTTGATCATTATAAGTAAAAACTAAGAGCTCTCATAAAATGATGCAAGGCAAATTTTGAGAGAAAAATCGCCAAGGACTCTAAAGAGAATCATAAGGCCTTCTTTAGCTATGTTAGAAACCTAGGAGGAAACTCCCAGATATGCTCAGAATTAGTTCAAAATGATGTGAAAATTACTGAACCTACACACATTGCCAACATACTGGCTGACAGGTTCAGTGCAAACTTCTCCCCTCCCCAAAGGAGAGATATCTATTCCAGAGGATTGTAGCCCCAAACATCTCCAACGCCCAGGTGAGAACTGCCATCTCAGAGACAAAACACACAGCATCCATGGGACCGGATGGTGTCCCCGGCTGTGTGCTTCATGAACTCAATGTGGAATTAAACCCACAGTTAGGACAGCTGTTTAATCTTAGCCTCACCTCAGGATACGTACCCAAGGAGTGGCGCACGGCGACTGTGGTCCCACTTCATAAGGGCGGTGCCTCCACAGACCCTGGAAATTACCGCCCCATTAGCTTGACAAGCCTTATCTGCAAAGCCATGGAGAGGATCATAATGGAACTCATAAATAAAGACATAGGGAACTTGCAGACTTTGGATCCAACTCAGTTTGGCTTTGTCAAAGGCAGATCCTGCCTCTTAAACTTGGTTGACTTTTGAGACAGTCACCAAGGCCATTGATGAGGAAAGGCAGTCCATACAGCCTACCTCGACCTGGCAAAGGCCTTCACACAATACCCCACTCAGGTATCATCGAAAAACTCATCAGCTTGAATGTAAACCCATACATCACAAGATGGGTTGCAAACTGGCTAAGTGACAGAACCCACAGGGTCAGAGTTGCTGGAGCCATGTCAGACTCAAAGCCTGTCACAAGTGGTGTCCCACAGGGCTCAGTCCTGGGTCCACTCTTGTTCGGCATCTACTTTTCTGAAGTACAAGCAAACACAGGAGGGTTATGGCTGACAAAGTTTGCAGATGACGGCAAACTGGCGCCATAGTCGAAAACACATCTGACACAGATATCCTCCAGAAGGGCCTCACAGAAATGGATAACTGGTGCCAGAGCCATGGCCTGAAGTTAAACGCCAAAAATGCATAGTCATACCCTTTGGGAAAAACAAGGCTACCCCTAGCTACCATATAGGTGGCAATCCACTGAGCACAGAAAAAGTCATCAGAGATCTGGGGACCCAGGTTGACAGTAGCCTTTCGTTTGACACTCATGTTGCTAAAGTAGTTAGGAAAACCTTCTATATCACCCACCTGATCATGAAGGGATTCACATCTAGATCAAGGGAGGTCATCGTCCCCCTGTACTCATCACTTATTAGACCTATGATTGAGTACAATGCCCCGTTTGGAATGTATCTGACCAGACACCTGCTGCAGCTTGAAAGGCCCCAAAAGTTCCTCACCAAAAGGATAAAGGGTCTCAAAAATATGTCTTATGCTGCCCGACTGAAAGAACTCCAGCTCTATTCAGTCTCATACCGCTTGCTCAGAGGTGACCTGTGCCTGACATATAAGGCCATGTCAAACCCAGATTTGATGAATATGCTTCACCTCAAACAATCTAGATCCCTCAGACCCACAAGGCGGAGACTTGAACCTTGACATGGTTATAAATAGAACGTGCTGGAGGGACAGATTCATCACCCAGAGACTCCCTATGCTGTGGAACAAAATCCCGGTACATGTGAGGCAGAGCACCTCTCTGGTCTTGTTCAAGAGGAATCTTGACCAATGGATGGGAGATTGCAGATACACCCCAGGGATTACTTCAGCGTCACTGCTTGACAGAGGCACAGCAAAATGATAGGCATAGTTTTTATTCAAACTAAAGGGGTGGCGAAAGCCACATAACTATGGGCTAGGCTTATAAATGCCCTTGGGCAGATAGCCTAGTATGAACCTATGAACCTATGAACCTATGACTCTTTTATTGCTTAATGACATTGCATTTTTCCCGTGTTTGTATTGTTGCATTATAAAGCTTTACTGCTCATTGATATTGCCTTCTTTGTGCATGTTTGAATGTCAAGATTTTCTTCTGTTGGGTTCTGGAGAAGAGGGTGAATGTATGTTTTTATTGCATGCATATCTCACCTTGCTTTATTGCTAACTGGTGCACTGTTGAGATAATTTGTTTATGGTTGTGCTATTGCTTTTTTAAACTAGATGTTTCACCTAGAATAAAATCTGTCCCTCTTGCCACATTGGTGTGTTGGGCCTATAGGGGTGTCACCAGAGTCAGGTAGGAAGGAACCCATACTGGGAATAGGGATAAAGAGCTCCAAAGTGGTCAGTGTGGAGTTTTTGTGGGTCTGGAGAGAGAAGGAGAATCCAGCTCCAGGTCTGGTGCATGCTCCCTGTGTGCTCTTAAGGGAAATTGTGTTTGGTACAGGGAGCTGCAACTGAAAATACTATGTGAATCCATGTTTGCTCTTAGTGAGCGTTCTTCACCGGAGTCAGTGGTGAGGACTGAATCTCCTTCATTGTTGGCCCGGAGTAGGGACCTGTCACAACATGCTCAGGGTTTTGCAGGAGGCCAGAAAACCTTCTACTAGAAAGTCTCTATGTATTTGAATGGAACAGAATTTTGGTTGGTGTCTCAAGCATGACGTGGACACTTTTTCTATGTGTATTACTAGAGTTGCTCACTTCTTGCCTGGTATATTCATCTGTTAAAGCTCATTTGTCGGACATTTCTGATTGCCTGCCTTTGAATCCACCCCTTGCTTCTTGCTTTGAAGTCAATTTTTGAAAGGCATCCTTCATATTAGGCCCCAGAGAAAGCCTATTCCTCTTCCTTAGAACATTAATTTTGTTCTTGAGAAATTAACTCAATTTCCCTTTGAGCCTGCAGTTTCCTTTTCCTTGTGCACTGTACTTGGAAAATGATACTGTTGGTGGCTCTTACTTCTGCTAACCAAGTCTCTGAACTTCAGGTTTTCATGGCAGTTCCACTTATTTTGTTTTTTAACAAGGACATGATCTCTCTTTGTACTAATCCCTTTTATGCCCAAGGTTGTTAATGATTTGTCATTGAATCAAACAAGTCATCTTCCTTCTTTTCCCCTCTCTGCAGAATGCTAGTGAGAGGATTCTTCACATCTTAGATTTACATAAACAGTTCAGATATTACCTGGACAAGATGAAACATTTCAGGAAGTCTGAGCAACTTTTTATTTCTTTTCCTTCCTGGAAATTGGGTTTGGTTGTTTCTAAACAAACCATGTCCTCCTGGATCTCTAAGATCATTTCATTTTGCTTTTCCTTTCATAGCAAGCAACTTTCTTCTTCTTTTCATGTTTCTTCTGCCAGGGCAGTTTCCTGTTCTGCTGCTTTTTTTCAAGGGTCTGGATATTATATCCTTTCTGAGAGCTGCTACTTGGTCTTCTGTACACACGTGTACTAAACATTACAAGTTGGATGCTATTTCTAGGGCTAGGGCAGGATTTGCCAGGGCCATCCTTCATGAGTTTTTGGAGGGCTCCACTGTGGCTTCCTCCTTCCATCCTCTCCAGTAGTTTTTAAATTCTCCCATTTGTAAAGAATACTGCAACAGTGATAATAAAGGACATAGTACACTTGTGCATACCCTAACAGTAGATGTTCTACTTCTCACTGTTGCAGTAGTCTGTCCCTCCCTTTTCCCCTATGTTATTCTTTGTTGCCTTCCTTCTGGCTGAGGGGTATTTATTACTTTCCTTCTCTCTTTCTTCTTCCCTTCCTGGATGTACATGTTCTTACTTTCCTCTTGGGTTGCTCTGGTTCTTCTTGGACACTTCAGTTCTGGGGATTAGCTGCTGTTTAATCACTTATGTGCCTTACACCTAGACCGTAGGGCATAGTTTTTACATACAACATATTGGAAGGTGTAAAGGCTTTGGTATGCTGGCTGGACATTTGGATGTTCCCAGTAGGACATTTACTGTTAGGGCAAGATCTTACACAATTGTACTTTATGATGTTTTTTAAAAAGCATCTAAACAAAATTGAACTTGAACCAAGTTAAGTTCCTGCAACTATGCTGAATACCCTTTTACTTGCAACAACTTAGTAAAGTATTGGACTTTTAATTTTCTTCACATTCCTATGCACAACTCTTACTTCCTCCTCTCCCTTCAAACCTACCAACTATTCCACTACAGCGAGACCTCCTTGGCCACTTGGGTATCCTGACTCAGCTTATTAGTCCCCACCCCCAGCCCAAATAGATCATAGTCAGTGCAGGCCATCCTTACAAACATAGACATCTTTTCCACTATTCCCAACTCAGGTGCCATACTGTCCCACCCTTTACAGCATCCTAAATCCCCTACCTAAACAAAGCCCTGAGAACCTAACTGTCCCAATTTAGGCACTCTTACACCCATTCTAACCCCTCCTCTTTCTTCCCTGCTACTAGCAATACTGCTCTCACCAACTGGAGAGCTGATGGTGCACCTCATGCACTCATTCACCATAACAGACTGACAAAGACCATGATCCTCAAATAAATCTTTACCCATTAAACTCTACATACGTTCATTGCAATTTGCCTCCTTGCTAATGCTGTCATACGTTTCTAATCTTCCTGACCTCTAACCCATAATAACTAAAGATTGTATATAATCAGCCACTACATTTGGCCCCAACCATTGCTCATTCCACTGATAATCCCCTCATAACTACCATTAGTACATATTCTTTGACATTTAAAATCATAAAGCTTAACTGCTTGTTCTATAAGACATCCCTATGAGCCTTAGAAATCAGATCTTTGATGCCATGAAGTATTACCTCATGCCTTACTATTTGCAATGGCCAGCATATATAGAGCAGTTGTGTCAATGAATAATTGATTTCACAAGAACACTCAAAAAATACATAAAATGGCATAAGCCATTTCCCTGGGCCACTTGCCATTTACTGTGGCACTGCTCCCCCCGTCTTTGTTCAGTAAACACTGCCCAAGCTACGATAAACAATTCTTCACTATTACAAAACTTGTCTTCCATACAACTTTGTCTGCAAAACAAATTCCTATCTGCTCATAATCGTATATCAATCAGTGCAGTACTATAAAACATTCAGCAGGCATTGTTTTCCTGAACACTTCATGTCAAGAAAATCTTTAGTTGCTACTTGTTGGCCTTTCTTCAATACAAACTATGCCAGCTACAAATGGGTACTTCTAGGTGTCCAAAACTCAACAAGGAAAGATAGAAGCCAAAATCTATGGCCATTGTCCATTTCCAATGCTTAAAGGAGCAAGAAAATCTTAGCTTCTATACAATATACAGTGAACATCTTGTTTTAGAAAGCCACCAGGCAAACGTTAATACCAAACATACCCACAAGCTTTCTGTTTCTCTGCCTCATCCTTTGTGCTATATTTGGGATCTCGCAAAGAAAGCACAGACATGATATTACTCTGTAAACACTTAGTCCCAGGGAAATATTCAGATGGAATCTATTCTGTAGTGAGCATTTCAGAAAATAATAGCAAATATGCAACTGACCATATCACATATATAATATTTGCCTGCATAATGTTCAGAACTCATCCAAGAAAAGAATTCTCTAAAGCCTTTGATAATAATTAAAAAAAATGACAAAAGAATTGTTGCCTATGAAAGTTTGACTTACAAGACACCAAAGAAGCAAAACACTAAACACAAATATCTGAAATATTGAAAGGGTAAAATCACTAACCATATGTGATTTTTTGCAACAGGGCAAACATATTTTCCAACTACATGGTCATACAAACATCAAGAAAGGAGGAATCTTCCAAAACAAAGAATCTCTGTTAGTGTGAGTTAAGGAATTGTACCAGCATTGATTTCCTACAGATAACAGAGATCAGCATTCTGTACCTTAATGTCTTGTGATTCAAGCACTTGATATTTGGGAAATTTGACCTCAAGCACTTTTAGATATACTAAAAAGAACATGGGGATAACACTGTTCTCCTATATCAACCAGGTTCATATGCACCTTCAGTCAGTATGTCCACTATCTTTGTTTATCAAAGCATCGGCAATTCCTTTTTTAGTGTCCCCCTATGCTTACCTTCTTTATCACTTTCAGATGCTTCCTTAATTGACATAAGAGTCTCAACTCAAAGCTCTTCAGCTTAGTGTTTTACGTCCTGCTGACCCTCATATCCAGTCCTTTCCTCCTCTGCCAGCAAACCTTCAAGCCATGTTAACATGAGAAAAGAAAGTAGCTAGACAAAAGAAAAAGACACCAGACCCAGGAAGGCAGCACCTCCCACTCTAGCAGCTCCGATTCTTGCTCATATCTCAGTTGCTAGTGTGTCAATTCCATTTTTCTCATTCTGACCATAGCAAACTTTTTCTGGACTATTCCAGAATCACCATGTCATTTATTCCACATGCATGCCTTCTGTCTGTCTCTCTCTCTCTCTGTCTCTCTCCAGTCACCCCTTGTATTCTGCTTTTAGCATTATGGCCTTTTCTTCCATTTCACTTAGAATCTTTTGACTATCACACATGACCTTTTTGTGTCCATCTTTCAGTGTGGAATGGTCTGCACTGTATGTCATCTTGCTGCATCAGCTGAGGCATTTCCAACTGCCACTTTATTAATATTCAACAACATACTAGATACTGTCAGCCATCCCAACTCGCTGGGCTGCTGGCACCCCTGTCACACTTAAGACAGGATTTAAACATGCTAGTGCAGAAAAAATGCCATCCACATCTAAATTACCATCCACCTATATCTCCTACTGGCACATTCATGGATCCTTTATTAACAAACCCCAGTACCTGCCAACATCTTCTGGATGTTCATCGTGTTTCACTGTTGCAGTCATGACTGTAGGGCTCTCCCCTGCCGGCAGGCAGTCCTCGGTCAGCCAGAATCCCAAAGTCTGGGTCCGGCATCGGCTGCTCAGCCATGCTCCCTGATGTCAGAGCGCCAGGAGTACAAAGCTGACAGCTGATGCCATCTTCTCTAGTCTTTCTTGCCGTGCGGTGATAGCAGTTCGCAAGTGCCGGTCGGCTGACTCCTGATGATTTTTTCTGATAAACTTCAGTCCGAAGACTTTCTTCTCCACTCAAAGCTAAGTACCCCATTGGGGAAACTTTTTCTTGCTCCAGTCCGATGTCAGAAAAAGTTAATAATTGTATTTCATGTGGGACTTCGGTAGGTGCTTTAACTACAAAATGTCGTCGGATACGGTTCCGGCTACCGGAGTTCACAAACGTCGCAAGGATAAAGACAGGCCTCCGAGGTCCAAATCTGATGATAGCGCACAAGCGGAGCCAGCTTCAGGTTCGGCCGTCGTCAGTGAGGCGCTTTTGCAGCCCCTGTCGTCGGCCATTTCAGAACCGATGGCCGAAACGGACTCTCATGAGGAGCCAACTAGGCCTTTTAATATTTCTGTTGCAGGACCTTCGGACAATGCTCCTTCGGATGGGTCCGGAGCCGCTGTGCAGGTACCGGCTTCCGAAGGGGTTTTCTGGCCTACTCAGCTTCTAATAAAGGCAAAGACAAAGACAAAGGCAAAGACTCCTTCTAAATCAAAGACTGCAACACAGGCCTCTTCTGAACTGGCTCCCAAGTCACAGAAACAGTTACTCAAGATGGCGGAGGATTT
Organism: Protopterus annectens; assembly: GCF_019279795.1. Taxonomy (NCBI): domain Eukaryota; kingdom Metazoa; phylum Chordata; order Ceratodontiformes; family Protopteridae; genus Protopterus; species Protopterus annectens. The sequence continues at coordinate 213,732,569 of NC_056732.1, read as the reverse complement.
ACTTACTATGATTAGGGGTTCTCAGCCCCCTCCAGATAAAAGGCCAAGGCAGGATGTTTATTATGATTCTTCAGTTTCTTCTTCTGACCAGGAATATTCTTTACCTCCTTATGAGGATTCTGATGCTGAGGAATCCATTCCTTCAGCTTCTCCCCCTGAGGATTTTTCTTTTGGGGAAACTTTGCATGAAATGAGGGAACATTTCCGCTGGGAAGGACAGGAGTATTCGGAATCTAAGAAAAGACTAAGGGATTTTCTTTGTCTCCCCCAACATAGACCCCTGGCTATTCCTCCTGTTTTGGATATTGTGGATGATGCTTTTTCAGAGGCTAACTTCACCCCTGACTCTTTTCCTCCTGCTCCTGTTAAGCCTGATAGATATTACAGGGTTCCTGATTCCCACCAGTTTTTATACAAGAACCCTTCTGCTGACCCTGAAACCATTTCTCAGGGTCCTAAGAGAGTTAAGGCCGCTTCTGCCAAAAATCCCATTCCCACTGAAAAGGATTCTAGATCTTTAGAAAGATGGGGCAAAAAAGTGTACACTTCTGCTACTTTGTCCATTAGGGCTTTAAACTGTCAGTTTCATATGCTGAAATACCAGCAATTTCTCTTGTCTGTTTTAAAACAAAAGCTTACTTCCATTTCTGCCTGTGCAGATGATAAGGAATTACATGACTTATTGCATGCCACTGAACAAGTTGGGAAGCATGGTTTACACTGTGGATTTGATGCCTTGGAGGCTTCTTGTAGGGCTGCTGCCTCCGGCACAGTCATTAGAAGGCATGCATAGTTAAAGGAACAAAATTTGCCAGAACAAGTAAAAGCTAAATTATTGGATGCTCCTGTTCAGCATAATGTTTTGTTTGGATCAAAAGCTGAAGAGGTGATTAAAAAGATGGAGGATAAGGTGAAATCCATGCAAACAGTTAAAGATTTCTTACAAGTACAGCCACCAAGATTTAGCAGGAATTGGCCTTCTAAAAATTGGTCCTTTCCCACTTCAGACAGTCCTCAGAGGGGTAGATATAGACGCTCCAGAGGAAGGCCTCAAACACAAGCTTCTTATAGACCAAGACAGTGGACTGCTTTCACCCCTAGGGGAGGAGAGGACAGGTCACAAACTCATAGGAAACAAACTCAATGACTCCCTCTGTTGGGCTGCAGGAACTTCTTGCCTGGAAGCCCCTCTCGGAGGAAAACTCTCTCTTTTTTATCAAAATTGGACTCATATAACCCAAGACAAGTGGGTTCTGGATGTGGTTTTAAGAGGTTACAAATTCCATTTTCATACCCTGCCAAGGCCAAGCGGATGGCCAGACCTTCCAAAACATCAATGGACAGAGGCCTTAAACCAGGTGGAAGCTCTTTTGGCCATGAAAGCCATAGAACCGGTTCCACTTTCAGAGATGGGATGGGGTTTTTACTCAAGGCTCTTTCTAGTCCCCAGGAAGCAAAACTCATGGAGACCCATTCTGAATCTGTCAGTCTTGAACACCTTTCTAGAGATTCCAAAATTCAAGATGCTTACTCTACAGCAGCTACTTCCAATGCTGTCCAAAGATGCATGGATGGTGACTTTGGATTTAAAGGAGGCATATTTACACATTCCCATCAGGCAGGAATGCAGAAAATACCTCAGGTTCAAGGCCGGATCGAGGCACTTTCAATTCTCTGCGCTGCCCTTTTTATTGTCTACTGCACCCAGGGTCTTCACCAAATGCCTGGCTCCAGTAGTAGCTTACTGCAGACTCAAGGGAATTCAAATTTACCCTTATCTGGATGATTGTCTAATTCAGGCAGACAGCAAGGATGTCTTACTCCAGCATCTAGAATTTGTACAGAATCTCCTCAAGTTCCTGGGATTCTCTGTAAACATAAAAAAGTCAAATTTGACACCCTCACAACAGATAACTTTTCTGGGTGCTCTTCTAAACACCACAACCCAGATGGCATTTCTGACATCTGAAAAACAATTACAGCTGGCTTCAACTTTCAAGACCTTGGCAACGTTAACTCAGCTATCTGCAAGGAGATTCCTGCAGGCTTTGGGTTACATGGCCTCCTGCATCCTTCTCGTACCATATGCAAGACTACACATGAGGAAAATACAGTGGTACCTAAAAAGTGTAAGGTCTCAGCATTGCCACAGTTTAGACATACTGATCTCCGTCCTGCCTTGCCTTCAAAAGGAATTTCTTTGGTGGTCCAGGGCATGTACTCTAAACAAAGGGAAACCCTTCTGTCTGCCTCCTGCCACTCAGATTCTAACCACGGACGCCTCGGATTATGCTTGGGGAGCCCATTTTCAGGGAAACTGTCTGCAGGGCCTTTGGACAAAGGATCAGAAGCACCTGCATATCAATTTAAAGGAAATGTTAGCCGTTCAGAAAGCTCTAATGGCCTTCAGGAATCTTCTACAACCAGGACAACTACTAATACGGACAGACAACACCACATTTATGTGGTACATAAACAAGCAAGGGGGATCTCATTCCTACCCCCTTTGCAGACTAGCCATGGATCTATGGAACACAGGTCTAGCTTGCAATCTGGACCTTCAGGCTCAGTTTTTACCAGGGAAGCAAAACTTCCTGGCAGACAGTCTGAGCAGAAACCTTTCAGATCCACACGAGTGGATGCTGGACATCAAAATATTCAGGATGATAACAGCAGTCTGGGGATGTCCTCACATAGACCTCTTTGCATCCCATCTCAATCATCAACTACAGAATTTTTGCACCAGGACTTTCTACAAAGAAGCTTGGAAAGTGGATGCCCTATCATTCAGTTGGAGGAACCTCTCGGGATATGCTTTTCCACCTCTTCCTCCACAGGTATTATTAAAGATAAAACAGGACAAGCCCAAGATGATGATCTTGCTGGCCCCAAATTGGCCTTGACAGTTTTGGTACCCAACTCTAAAAAACCTATGTCTGGAGCCCCCTTGGATTTTACCTCAGTCTCCGAACCTTCTGTCCCAACATCAGGGTCAGGTTCTACACTCTCATGTCAGAACTCTCAGCCTGGCGGCCTGGTTAATCTAGGGCCTTTGATTTCTTCTTTTCTACACAAGCAGGTTATGGATGTCATTTTAGAAGCCAGATGTCTTAGCACTAGAAAATCTTATGCAGGAAAATGGAAAAGATTTTGTTCCTGGATGCAGGCTCAGGATTCTGATCCTTTTCTTCCGAACATTCCTTTAATTTTACTTTACTTGACAGATCTCTTACATAAGGGTCTCTATTTCTCTTCCATTAAGATACATGCCTCTGCTATTTCTGCTCATTATAATACAGACCCTCCAATCTTTTCCCACCAGCTCATGAGACAGTTTCTCAGAGGAGCTAAGAACTTAAGACCTCCTAGATCTCCTCCCATCCCTGCTTGGGATCTCAACTATGTTTTGGAAAAACTAACCTTGCCTCCTTTTGAGCCTGCTGCCTCTTCTGACATCAAGTTTTTATCTTGGAAGACAGCTATTCTGTTAGCCCTAACCTCTGCCAGGAGAGTTTCAGAGTTACAAGCTCTTATGGCTGTGGAACCTTATATTATTTTTCATCAAGACAGGGTGTCTTTGAGGACTAATCCTACCTTCATGCCTAAGGTGGTTTCCAAAGTGGCCTTAAATCAAACTATCCACTTGCCAACTTTTTTCCCCACTCCTCAAAATAAAGGGGAAAGGATCTTACATTCCTTGGATGTACACAGACAACTACGTTTTTACCTGGACAGAACCAAGGACATCAGAAAATCAGAACAATTGTTTGTTTCATATGCTTCAAATTCCCAAGGTAAAGCCATTTCAAAACAGACCATTTCTAAATGGATTGCTCATGGAATCAGATTTTGTTATTCACACCATGGAAAGCAAATCCCAGGTAGTATACGAACTCATTCCACCAGAGCTGCTGCCACTTCTGCGGCCTTCCTCAGGGGAGTTCCTACCAAAGACATTTTGGAAGCTGCAACTTGGAGTTCAGTGCATACTTTTTCTAAGCACTACAATTTACCTCTCTACTCTAAGTCTAGGGCAGGCTTTGCCTCTGCAGTCTTGCAGGGCCTTTTAGCCGCCCCTTCTTCTTTATGACCACCTCCCTTTCTTTCAGCTTTGGGATTCTACCCTACAGTCATGACTGCAACAGTGAAACATGATGAACATAGTACAGTTGTGTACACCTACCATAAATGTAGATGTTCGAGTGTCTTCACTGTTGCAGTCTGGGTTTCCCTCCCTCCTGTCCCCTCTTATTTTTTACTTTTGTGTGGTTCCTTTTTTCACCATTCTTCTGAGGTGTATTTGCAAAGGATATGGGACCTTTCTCATTTTGGGACTCCTGACATCTGGGGCAAGAAAAACTGGAGAAGATGGCATCGGCTGTCAGCTTTGTACTCCTGGCGCTCTGACGTCAGGGAGCATGGCTGACCAGCTGACGCCGGACCCAGACTTTGGGATTCTGGCTGACCGAGGACTGCCTGCCGGTAGGGGAGAACCCTACAGTCATGACTGCAACAGTGAAGACACTTGAACATCTACATTTATGGTAGGTGTACACAACTGTACTTTCCCTTCCTAACATTTAAAATATGATTGCTTCCTTCACATTTTTGCAGCAAGTAAACATATCTTACCATGTTACTCACAATGTAGCTGTATAAAATAGACATATCTTACCATGTTACTCACACTGTAGCTGTATAAAATAAACATATCTTACCATGTTACTCACAATGTAGCTGTATAAAATAAACATATCTTACCATGTTACTCACAATGTAGCTGTATAAAATAAACATATCTTACCATGTTACTCACAATGTAGCTATATAAAGTGCTTTTGATACTGTTTATACTTGCCTCTCATGCTACATAGCAGCCCCAGAATAATCCCTTGCATGATAAACAGACCAGGATTAATTTCTAGCTTCTTGCACTCTATATGTAGCCATTACCAGGCCCCTCTACCACCTGGCTTGCTTCAGTAGTTAGCATTTCTTTCAAAAACTGTGCAACCTAAGTAATAAAAGATGGACAAGTCCACTTAACCACCAAAGCAAACTACCTGTTACACATGCTGTTGTCAGTGCTGAGTGCCGTAGGAATGCCAAGGCTGGATATGGTAGGTACAGCAGGCCAATAACTTTGTGCTCCTGGTAACTCTGCAGGGCTTAAATATTTTCTTGTCCTGTCATTGTGCTATAATTATTCTGATTTGATATTATTCAAAAGGCATGACACCACTGAGAGAGATCTACTGCTATTTGTGTTGGTAGATTTTGAATTGGATTTGGCATGTAAAACGTATGAGCATCATGCAATCCACTTACCTTGGCACAGCTATTTAAGTCTACTTGCCCTTTGTGACTAGCTGAAATTATTAAACATGGCAGGCTGAAGCTGCAAATTCATTGGGAAACAAAAGTACCCCAAAACAACACCATAAATGGAATGTAGTTTTTTTCTCTGTAGTTTTATGTAAATTATACAGTTTAGTTCAGTTTATATTTGTTAACCAGGATAGTACACTGATCACAACTGACTATTTTCAAGGACTGTCCTGGTGAAATAATTCACAAAGAAGATAAAAGTGTAACAGAAATGCAGTAAGCCGTACATATGACAAACATAACAGAACATAACAGTATATAACAACTGAACAGTAGATGTAGCAGCAATTATTAGAGAGTTGTACATTTTACAATTTTACATGGTTGTATTTCAGCTAGCCATCATGGAGGAATTGCTATGGGGTAATGAGAATTAGGACAAAGGATTGTGGGAGATGAAGTTAAAAGGTGTTAGTAGTTAAGACTAAGGCTGTCAGTTGAGAGGCCCTTATGCCATGTGGCTTGTTATGTGGCTGATCATCATGTTTTTTTTGTTGACTTTTCCATGGAAAACAAAACTAATTCTTTACTTATGTTAATCTTTCCATTTATTTTAAAGAGAAATTGCCCTATCATGCTTGCACATGTTCATCTTTTATCATAATATTGTCAGGCCCGTTTCCATGGGAACACTTTTAAGTACAGGAGTTATGTTTCTTTCTTTCCTTTAAGTTTAGAAACTTCATTTTATAAAGCTTATTTTGTTTCAGTGAAGATGCACAGAACCCAGGCATTCTTATGAAAACTTTAATAACTGACACAATACTTTATCAGCTGTGCTACCCAGTAATTGAGTACTGTGAATCTGTTTAGCACTTTTGCACATAAACATGTAAATTGGTTCTGAAAATGTACAGCACTTGCTACAGCATAATTAGCAATGTTTAAATGCTTGAAATGTGTATGCTTGCCGTTTTGTAACTGATTATCTCATTAGTCTTAAAAAATGTAGTATGGGATGTTCTGTTTTTCGTTTTTTCCTCTGCATAGCACATTAGTCGATAAACTGTTAATTATTTAAAAGTCAAACTGCATGGGGTTCCAAATTTTCTTTTATCCACTCCATTAACTGCTTGTTTTTTGAGTATTTCTGGAAACTGCATGACTAGTTTAAAGGATGGATTCCATGAGATTAGTATTTGTAATTTATAACAGATTCCATCAGCTGATTGTAATAATATACCCAAAGGATGTGACTGACTAGAGTTGACTCTAAAGGAAGGGAAACATGAAACATGGAACCTATGAGACACTTACATGTATAAAATGCACAGTTTAGATATTATTAAATAAAATAACATACTTATTTCAGATGCACGCTTTCATTTACTGAAATTTAATATAGACTGTACTTGTTGTCTATACACATTCTCCCCACAATCTATGTGCTTAGCTAGAAAATCAAACCTAAATTCATTTAAAACATAAATGACACCTGAGATGTTTTTTTTTTTCCATTCTCTGTTCTCCTTTGACACTATGACTGAAGATCTTTTTTTACAGAGCAATTAGAAATGGTACTATGTATGGAAAATTATGTTCTAAAGCTTATGCCTTTATTTAAGTGCACATTCAGCCTGATAGTCCAAAATACTGCAGCAACTGCTTTTGAAACTTTGCATTGGTAGGAACTAGATATAATTCTGGCAGGGAGTGCAGAGAGTTTAGTGTAGAGGCTTAGTAGAGGCTTAAGGCTCTAAGCTGTTAATAAGTTGCTGTCCCTGGCCAAGGGTATTGGGTTTGATTCATTCTACCTCCCTTTGTCTACTGTGTAACACAGCAAAATCATTAACCAGCCAGTGTTCATGACTCACCTCTGAAAATGGGCACTTGCAACAAGTAGGCTTACCTTACTAAAAATATACAACAAATGAGAATGTACACTCTATTAATTTAAGATGAAGAAGGAACAGTGGGAATGCTGTAATACAATCATTGCTTTGCAAGCAGCTTTCAAATTGAAGACAAAAGAGAAGACACTTTTATATGTCATTCATGCCATAAGCAATGCGCAGGAATAAGTGTTATAAAATGTTAAATAAAATGGACAGTATGTTTGCACTTAATGTAGCACATAAGACTTGGAAGAAAATGTGTATAAATGTTTCCTGTCAAATAATCAGGTAAAAGAAATACGTGTGAAGATGTCATTATTAGCAGCGTGCAACATAATCTTCAAAAATCTACAGGGGTTTGGAGTATCCACCAGAATGAGTCACCGGTCTTTTTACCAGCGATGTGAAACAGCCTATTACTAAAATTGAAGCTTTGTTTGAGGACTTGTTTCTAGAATGCCGAACATGTAGTCAATAAATTTAAAATATATTATAAGACAATTATAGTGGGCTGCCACTTAAAATGCACACCTACAATGCATATCAAGATGGCTCAGAAGCAATATTTTTTCTGACAGCAGACAACGAAACAGCCATTGAGTATTCATGCAGTTTATGCTGTTTACTCTTGACACAATACTACTCCATTTTTATTTTTTCTTCCAAGTGTGTATGTCTGTATCAAAAATCAGATATGTAACTTAAGGATTATGTAACCTACTGTGCTTTATTTATTGTAGTTTATTTCAGAATGATATGCACATTTTTGATAACCACTTAAAACAATATTTACTTCACTACTACAGGTTTATAGATTAAATTATGTGTTTATAGAATACCCTGAAATATCATTGTTTCCAAATTAATTTAGCACCCCAGCAATATGCGATTTTCTTTGTAGTTTTCATATTGTTATGGTGATAAATAATTCTGAATGTTAAAGGAAGTATGAAGGAACGTACAGCATGCATTAGTTTTGGCAGAAATATTTAACATGGTAATGTTAATTATCTGCCATCTGCACCTGAATAGTCACTGAAGAATTTCTTCCCAAAAGGCCTGTTTAGCAGTCATTGTGTACATGCATATGAAGGAAGAGTTAAAAGGCATTTTGGCTTCTGTGTGAAAAGTCAGAGCTATTACATGCATGATTCAGTCTGAAGAAAGTAAATTATAGGATACATCAATAAAAATTGACAAAGTTATAAGTGAATACTCTGAAAAGCAACAATGACTCATAACCTGGGAAGCTGTGAGTATTTTGTAGATAAATCTTAGCACAGTGACTGTGGGTTTTACCTTGCAAAATGTATGCACCTGTCAGTTTACAATTCTATCAAAAAGATACATTTTCGGTATTCCGAATTACTGCTGGCAATGCAGATGTATGTCAGAATCAAAATGCTTTAACCTCATTGATGTCAAGTTGAATGTTTCAGGTTTAATCATTAGCAGTCATTTGTCCGTGCTGAGATTCATTCCTGGATGCACTTTTTATATAAAAGCTTTCCTGTGAATTGCATTGCTGTTATACTGAAATATTTTGGCTTGCATTTTAATGAAGGCAGGTGACATGTTTATAGTGGATTCCTGTATAATAATTAGAATATGTCAAGTGGATATAAAAAAAATGCAAAACTTATGCGATAGTATTCTCAATTTGAATGCCCATTAATTATTGTTGTGGTTTCAAAGCCTTCCCAAGTAAAATTAGTGACAGTATTTATGTTTTACTTTAAAAGTTATTTTGCACATCATTTGAAATTTTACTCAAGTGAACCATAGTGTTGCCTTCAGGTATGTGTACAGCCTTTTATCACCTGCCTTAAGACTCTTTATTTCTGCTGTGCAATGGCCAGCTCACACAGCAAGTGTTTGGTTCTGGGTGATATAAATCTTAAGTTGTCAGGCAATAAATCAGAAAGATGACCTGACACATTGTTTTCAAGCACTGCTTTGCAGAGGTCATATTTTATCCCACGATGTGGAGCTGCTTTGCAAGATTTTTATTTCCCCTGCAGAAAGTTCACAGCATGCAGTACACTAGTCAGTGTTGATGGAGTAAGTGTACCATGGGTCCTGGGCAGTTTTAAAACACATACACACTCTTGGGTTCATATGTTCATAGGTGTGTACTAGGCTAATGGCCCCGGAGCCTTTACAAGCCAAGCCCATAGGATTACCCTGGCATCGTGCCACCCAACCTTAGTTCCCAGTGCCTCTGTCAAGTAGAGCCACTGGAGTGATCCCCGGGGTGAATTTTCTATTTCCCATCCACTCATCAAGATTTCTCTTGAAGAGGGCCAGTGAGGTGCTCCGCTTGACATGTATGGGAAGTCTATTCCGTAGCATGGGCAATCTGTGGGTTATGAACCTGTCTCTCCAGCTTGTTCTGTTGTTTGTGGTAATGAGGTTGAGGTCTCTAGAGCATGTACTGTGGAGGGAGTGGGATTTCTTAAGATATAGCATTTCTAACAGAGCTGGGACAGACATGGCTTTGTAAGTCAAGCAGAGATTGCCTCTAAGTAGGCAATATGAGACCGAGAATAGTTGGAGTTTTTTGAGTCTGTCCATATAGGACAAGTGTTTAAGGCCTAAAATCCTCTTTGTGAGGTATTTTTTTGTTGTAGGTGTCTAGTGAAGTACATGCCAAATGGGGCATTGTACTCGATGATTGGCCTAATGAGGGAAGAATAGAAGGAGACAATGACCTCTTTCTTCTTGGATGCAAAACCCTTAGTAATGAGATGTGTCACATAGAAGGACTTTCTGACCCCACTTGCAATGTGGTGGTCGAAAGAGAGGTTGCTGTCAGACTGTGTTCCCAGATCTCTTACTGATGCCTTCTGTGTTCAGTTGACTACCATTGATGTGGTAATTCATGGGAACCGGGTTTTTCCCAAAGGGGATGACAACACATTTTTTGGCATTGAGCTTAAGGCCATGGATCTGACACCAGTCATAGGTCTCAGTGAGACCTTTCGGTAGGATGTCAGCATCACTTGGGGAGTTAATTATGGCTCCCAACTTGCAGTCATCTGTGAACTTTGTCAGCCAGAGTCCCTTCATGTTGACCTGGACTTCAGAGAAGTAGATACCAAACAGGAGAGGACCCAGGACCAAACCCTGTGGGACTCAACTCATGAGTGGTTGACAGTCTGAGCCAATTTGCAACCCACCTAGTGATATAGAGGTTGATGCCTAGCTTAGTGAGTTTTTCTATGATTCCTGAGTAGGGAATGGGTATCAAAGGCCTTGGCCAGATCAAGGTAGGCTGTATGAACCACCTTGCCTTCATCCACAGCTCTGGTGACTGACTCAAAGAAGTCGACCAGGTTGAGCAGGCATGATCTACCCTTCACAAAACCAAACTGTGTGGGACCAGAGTTTGGGGGTTCCCTATATCTTTGTTTATTAGGTCCCATGATGATGTGTTCCATAACTTTGCGTAGCAGACTTGTCAGGCTAATGGGGGCGATAGTTCCCAGGGCCTGTAGTCGCTCCTCCTTTGTGGAGAGGGATGACTGTAGCATTGCACTATTCGGTAGGGACAAAGCCTGAGGTGAGGCTGTGATTGAGCAGGGCACACAGGTGAGGTGCCAGTTCACTCTGTAGTTCATGTAGAACACAGCCAGGGATATTGTTTGGTCCCATAGAAGCTGTATTCTTGGCCTTGGACAGTGCTGTTTTAACCTGTGCAGCAGTAATAGTGGGTGCCTGGCAATCTACTGATATTGTAATTGGTCCTTTGGTGAGGGAGAGAAGGGTAAAGTTGGCACTGAATCTGTCGGCCAGTATATTGGCAATATCTGTTGGCTCGGTATAGGAGGTGCCATTGTGCAACAGCTCTGAGCAAATTTGGGTATTGCCATGGAGATTCTTTACATAACTATAGAAGGCCTTGTGGTTGTCTTTACTATCTGCTGCAATTCAATTTTCATAGCTAGCTTTAGAGGATTTGTTGAGGAATCTCAACTTTTTGTTGAGGCTGATAAGGGAGTTTTTCCAGTCTTGGTACTTCACCTTATTTCTTATCAGTTTCCTCCTTCTGTTGTAGAGTTTGTTTATGGCAGGGGATCACCAGATTGGCTTCCTTTTTTTGGAGGAGAGCCATCTTGGTTCTCTTGGGTATGGCAAGATCCATGCATTTGTGTATGTGTTCGTACAGGGCATTAGTGTATGATTCAGCGATCATGCAGCTGTTCTCCAATTGCATGGGTGCCAGGAAGTTAGCCACCTCTGTTTTAGGAGCCCAAAGTTAGTTTTGGAGAAGTTCTTCATGGTGGTTACCTTTGCAGGGGTGGGGTGGGAGGGATGTTGATTTCCAAGGTGATTAGTTTGTAGTCAGATCTAACCACAGAGGAGTTGACTATTGGTACAGAGAAATGGTCACCTGTGTTAGTAATGACCAGGTCAAGGATGTTGCTACCTCTAGTGGGGGTAAGACTGAGCTGGTCCAGGGCATTGGAATTAATTAATTCCAGGAAACGTTGGGCAAGTGTATTGGTACATGAGTAGTTTTCCCAGTTAATGGAGGGGTAGTTGAAGTCACCTAGTATGAGAGTGTTAGGTTGGACCCTAATATTCTCCAGGGTGATAAGGAAAGTGGAGTGTGAGTCTTGGGTCATGGTTGGGGACCTATAGCAGGCTACCACCTGAATCGCTGTCTTACCTAATGTTAGTTGCACCTGAAGTATCTCTGATGTCTCATGTTGGGCTACCAGTCTGGAGGTGTGCGCATCCTTTATGAATATGGAAACACCACTGCCTTTGGAGCTTCGGTCTAAGTTCTGGGGCTGAAAGGTATGGGATGAGTTATAACCTGGTAGTGCAGGGATGCTATCTGCTGCCTTGAACCAGGTCTCCGTTACAGCACAAATGTCGATATTCTCCATTTTAAGGAGTGCTTTGAGCGAGTGCATTTTGAGATTTAGACTTCTAGCGTTGAGCAGCATGACCCTCAGATTGCATTTGTTTGTAGCTTTTACATTGGTAATTTGGTCTTTAGGACTCCGCCTAAAAAAGGCACTATAGGGTTAGAACTCCACCTAAAAAAGGCACTATAGGGGTGGCAAGAGCCTTGGCCAGTATCCAGAAGGCCAGGGGTGACAGATGCAGGCCATCTGTGGCAAAGCATCTAAGTCTGTCAATCATGTCGTCCCAGGCAGACAAATACTGGATCCCCTTAGAATGACACAAGAAACTTAGACAATTGTTGAAATCAGTCATTTTCTGCTTGCACTGTGGTATCATTCTGGGTGATGGTAGGAGGCTGCTCAGGGCTAGGGTCATACCCCTCTGGGCTACATAATCAGAGAGCTCCTCCATGTATAATTGTGAATGCTCTTTTGGATTTACATTCTTTATTGTTTTAAATGTATGCTTGTCTGTCAGATTGTCTAAAATTATATTTATTATTTACTAAATCAAAATGCTAGTGTTTGTTTTAAATTTTAGAAGTTGTGGACATATTTCCAGCAAGAAATAAAAAACAAAATACTAATCATTAATAATAGCTATTTCTGAATATTTTACCCATAAAAGGCCACTCAGGCTGTTGTCATTATAATCTACCAATGTCCAGTACCCATCAGTTATGGCCACATTATAGACTGTGTACACCTCAGATATCTAATTGTGATAAAAATGGCTACTGTAAAGTATTCCAACTTGTTTTACACAAATACATGTTAGTCCCTCAAAAGTCAGACTAACGACTATTTAACTTGATCATGAAAACAGCATCAGTCATTTTGATTCACAGATAGTACCTGTATCCATTAATTATAGCTTGATTGTTGACTGTGAACATCACAGATGTCTGATTATGATATACTACTACTAATTTATTGATTTATTTGTTTTACATTTGATTATTGGGAAAGTACAACTGGATACAAGTCCTCTTTCAGGGGAGGCCTGGAGAGAAAAGCTCCACAATAAACATGAGATTATACAAATACAATAATCAGTATTACATTAGGAACTTTCACAGTTACATAATGTGTTAGAGAAAACCAAAAAAATCAAATAAAAATAACTTATTAATTCTTAATATCTAGACAAAGGAAGAGACTGTAGCATGAAGAGACTGGTGTAAGGAACCATTCCTAGTATTTAGATGCTATGAGCCTGGCAGCTGAGAGTGGGATGTCAGGTTAACAAGTTAAGGAATAAGTTATGTAGGATTTGTACAAGAGCAGAGCTAGGTATTCACTAGGTGTGCTTTTAGCAGTTTTTAAACTGTACTAAGGATGTAGTGGATGAAATATCTATGGCAGAGTGTTCTAGATTTTAGGTGTGAAGTTGGAGAAGAGGGATTTGCCAGAAGCATTGTCAGCTTTGGTTACTTCTAGTAGAGATTTATTACTGGAGTGGAGAGTCCTGTTACTGGAGTAGGGAATTAAAAGATTTTGAAGTGCAGGTGATTTCTCTGGCTGTTTCAGAATATTATGGGCTATAGTAAGTTGGTTATAGAGTAAGAACTGAGGAAGTTTCAACCAATTAAGTGTGCTCTAAAAGATGAGTCTGTGGCAAACCTGGCTATTTTAACATGAGTCCAGCTTTGCTAAATCAGTCTTTCCAAGTTTTATGAGGATTGGTCAAGCATAGACACATTTTGAAATGAGGTGTGTGCGAGCAATGGTGGATTTGGTGTTTTGTGTAAAAAAAATTGCTAATTTCTGTAAAGAACACCAAGTTTTTTTATGCACTTTTTAATGGTCTGGGAGATGTAGATATCAAATCTCATATTATTATTATTTTCTACTTCTAAAAGTTTAGTGTGAGTAACAGGTGAGATAAAGGTTTTGTTCTTGGACAGAATTTTAAATGTGGGATATGGGACAGTGGATCTAGTAGGTTGGAAAAGAAAAAGTTTAGTTTTATTGGGATTGAGAAGTAGGTGGGAATTGGGAAGCCATGCCTCGACTGATGAAAAAGAATCTTGTGTTAGTGTGTTAAGTTCTAGTAAAGAAGAGGCAGCACATAGTAGTGTGAAATTGTCTGCATATTGTATGACAGAGGCATGTGGTGCAGAAGTGTGTAGATTGTTATTAAATAGGGAGAACAGTAGGAGTCCTAGGATAGAACTTTGTGGAATCCTTAGGGTAACAGGAAGAAGAGGGGAGAGACTGCCTTGAAATAGAGTTGACTGTTAGCATCCAGATAAATAGCTTTGGAACCAAGTGATAGAGGGATGACTTGTTTCTATGTTGGTTTTCTGTACTTGTGAAAGACATTAGAGCAGTGGTAGTGCTGTGAAAGGGACAAAAGCCATGTTGAGTATTAGATAGTTTATGAATTAGTAAGTAGTCCATTATTTGAGTATATGTACATCTCTCTAGAATTTTGGATAGGAAGGATAGAATAGCAATTGGTAAGTAGTTGGTCAGTTCTGTAGATGTACATTCACTTTATGTAGTGGAATAATATGAGGATTTTCCAAATTTCAGGTCTATGTTTTCAGACATAGATCTGTTAATGAGGATGGATATAGGGTAGGCTATCACTTCTGCAGCAATTTTAAGAAAATTGGCTGGTAGTTTATCTGCAGCAAGTGTTGTGGGCTTCAGTTTTTGGACCATTTTTTTTTATCAGAGTGGTAGAGACTGGTTGAAATGTAAAAGAGGTGTTGTTGTTATGACTTTGGTGAATCTACAATGGGATAGGAGTTCAGATGGTTAGAGACAGCTTGAATGGACTTGATAAAGTAGTTATTAAATTGTGTGGCTATGTTTTCTGAGGTTTTTGTAGTAGTTGGGGAGGGTGTAGTAGATTTGCCTGGAAGGAGGATGCTGTTTATAGCAGCCCAGAATTTTTGCGGGTTGTTTTGTTGCTTAATTTGGATGTTGTGGTAGTAGTTAATTTTGTCCTTTTTAAGTAGTGTTTTAGCTTTATGTCTAAGTTCAAGATATGATTGTTTTGACTCTTGGGACCCTACTTTATGATAGTGGAACCAGGCTTTGTCCCTAGTTTTCAGCACTGACCTGATTTCTCACTTAGCCAAGGAGCAAAATTAGATTAAATTTTGATAGTTCTGGGAGGTGCGTGTGTGTTCAAAATGTGTAAGAAGGTAGACTTAAAGTAGGAGATGGCTTCTTCTAGGTTTGAAATCTTGAGAGGTGACCACTTACAACTTTTAAGGGCAGATATGAAATTGGTGGGGATAAAGTTTCTTTTGCTCCTGATTAGATGGTAAGCTGATTGCTTTGCAGGATACATATGATGCCTTAGTAGAAAGGTTGGTAGATGGTTACTGAGGCTGTCTAGGGGACAGCCGGATTGATAGGACATGGCTGGTCTATTTAACAATATTCATTCAAGGATAGAGTGTCTTTTGGATGACTTGTCAATTTTTGTGGGAGATTGGATAATTTATGTGAATCTATGAAGGTTGACATTTGTGGGGTTGTATGAGTTGCAGGTATGCCATTCAGTATTAAAATCACCCATTATGATGGTTTCATGTGGGAGCAAATTGGAGGTCCAGTGCAGTAAGTGTTCTTGTGTGGAAATATTGTTTCTTGGTGGAATATAGGTTTCTATTATGTTTAACTGTTTTTGAGTTAATTTTAAGTTTGGAAAAAAAATAATTCAACATTGTCAAAGTAGGGAGTATTTAGATCTAGAGTCTCAACTTGTAGGTGATTTTTAAATAATATTGCTAGCCCCCCCCCTTTTTTTTCTATTCTGTCCACTCTTAGAATATTGTATCCAGGAGACAAAACTTCATTATTGATATTGTCGGGTTTCAGCCATGTTTCAGTTAGTAGAACAATATCAGGTGAATATAGTGAGAGATTGGCATGCAGATCATGATTTTTTTTAGAAATACTCCTAATGTTTATGTTTAGTAGTAACAGATCAGATCCCTTCCTGGACTGAGGAAGTAATTGGTAGAGTGGGTTGATGTCTGGTTAGTACTTGGTCCAGGATTGGGATGCATGTCTCCACTGAGGAATAGTTTTGATAGTATGTAATCTAAAATTTTTTTATGAATTTTGTCATATACCTGTCATATTTCTGGGAGATTTTGGTAGAGTGGTGGTGGGGTAGTAATTTGAAGGGAGCTTATTGAGTGGGTGTGATGTTAAAGAAAGTTGAGGTTATGATATATTAGTCTTCTGAGGACAGGAGACAGAGGTAGTATGACAGCTTATTGGTTCTTTTAGGTTGACATGATGTGAGGTAGTGTGGGCAATTCATGACAGAAATGTTATACCAGCAATGTATAATAGGAACATACTGTTGTGGGATGAAGAGGATTTTCTATATTAGGCTTATTGTATTGCAACATGTTAGGTTAATGTTAATTGTGAGTCTGTATTAGGATGTTAGATAGGCTGTGGTGATTGGTTGATTAGGTTAGGGATGTGTTAACTGTTGCTATAAGTGTAGATGTAGAGGGGGGTGGTGGGAATTGGGGGTAGGGTAGGGGAGTGAAGTGAGCCCAAGTAGAGCAAGGGCAAATGGAGTGGGTGGAACCATAATGTGGACCAGGCAGCATGACCAGAAAAAAACATCAGTAGTGAGCTTCACAGGTCAGTACGCAAGAGCCTTTGGAAGTATTACTAAGATTAGGTGAACATATGCAACAAGGGGATCGGCTGCGGTGGTCGTGCTGCGGTAGCATTGTCGCCTCACAGTTAGACATTGCACATTCGATTCTCAGTTAGAGCATCTTCTGTGTGTCAACATGCGTGAATGGGTGTTCCTTCGCTGAAGGTTGTATGTTAGGCCCGGAAAGCCAGCACATAAAAATCTACTGCCAATCATTAGCAGACCGGAATTCCGCTGTGGCGACCCCTAACTGGGAAAAGCCGAAAGACAGACAGTTTATGCAACAAGGGGATCAAAAGTGGGGGAGGTTAATCCAATACTGTATGATGCTCACACCTAAAGAGGCAGTAATAATAATCTTTGTACTAATGTATTTCAAGTTTGTTTCATATAGGCAGCCCTATTGCCACCTAGTAATGATAGTCACTTTGTTGACATATACGTCTCAGACATCTGAATGTGATAAAAACAGTAGCCATGTTAGTGCATTTCAATATTGTTTCATGCAGACAGTAGCAGTAAAGTACTCCAACTTGTTTTACACAAATCATATTAGTCCTGCAAAGTCAGAATAATAAGCATATAACAACTGTTAGTAAATTTCATTCATAAAAAGTTGCTCTACTCAACAATTATAACTACTTTGTTGTCTATGTACATCTCACATGCAGGATATCTAGACCAACTGTAAATGAAATAAAATAAATTAAAGGCCATGTGTTTCCAGTAACTCTGTCTCAGAAACTGTGTATGTTGTGAAACTCATTTGCAGGGGTAATATTAAATTTAAGAGTACTTTGATCATCAACTACAGTAAAATAAATCTTAAGTTTAATATTAACCTTAGAAAACTGAAGCTATCAAGTGGCTGCTTCTGGTTGCTTGTCAGAATTAAAAAACAAAACATACTTCACTCTGCTGCTAGCTGCCATTGCTGCTCTTTTGCACACAGAGTCATAACCATCCACTTTAGCGTTTAAGATTTGTGGCCTACTGCTTCTTGCCATCACAGGTGGGATAACAAGGAGCAGAAAGTCCACAAACTGATCAGGTGTGTAGCATATCTTCTGTTCAGCACTGCAGCTGTGGCTGTTTCAATAGAGGCAACATGGCTGTTTGTTTATTTATTTTTTTTTAAAATAATGAAGAACTGCTGTATTTCTTTACTTTGATACATATGTATGCTCCATGCCAGAGTTGTAGGCCTGGGCAGCACCCAAATTAATTGTATTATAGTTTTATCACTCTTTGTAGTTTCCTTTCAGTACCACTCATCCATCTTCTCTGGAGCTATGAAAAATCCAGGCAAACTTTTGTTCTCATTACCTTCATGGGCTTCAAGGATTGTTTTGATGATATTGTGCTATAAAAACTGGCAGAAAATTGTAAGAATAACTCATCACAAAAAAAGAGGTTGCTGCAGCATTAGCCTTGTTCATTTGGTGGGTGAGTTAAGAATATGACAAGGTGAGTTAAATAAGGAATATTCTGATAGTTATCCCAAGAAATAAAGGTCTTCATTGGCCCATAATTGGAGTTGTTTTTTAGATTGATTGTCAAGCTTTCATTGTAAAATCAGTATAAAATGAAATCAGCATAGTGAAGCAAGGCTTCTCTTATGTAGATAGCTTTTAGTTCATACAACTAAAAATGTCTAGATTTATAAAGCTGTATTTAACTGATATAATGTAGGTTCATGACTTTGGCAGTTTTCAGTACCTTTGTCCTAAACCTTAAACATACTTATCTCACTGTGGCACTCTGTATCTCAAATAAGTAAAAGTTTTTAAATCCTGCAAACTGTTTAGTCCCACTAAACAGCAGGAAATTTGACTTCTTGGAGAGCATTGTGAGAACATATATTAAGATTTAATTTTTGATGACTTAATATGAGGCTTATTTTATTACCTCTTTGTTTAATCAGTTGATTTCTATAAGTTGATCATTACTGTCTCAATAGGTAAATCCCACTTGCACAGCAGGTCTGATTATAATAGCACCAACAGTCTAGTAGTACTATATAAAACAAGTAGCTAAGCTACAAATGTGTTATAAACATTTTACAGTGCTATAAGAGACATACAGTTTTCCAGGATAATGGAAGAATATAACATTAAAAAACAACTTTAACGAAAATCAGCATGTCAAAATCAAAGTATCTGATTGTAAAGGTTACTGAAACAAATAAAATACAACTGCACAAATATAACGTTTAGTGCTTTTGTTTTTTTTATCTCATTACTAGAACTTCCTGAGAACTTGAGTGAAATCGTAATAAACCTTAATTAAATACTGTCAAAGAAATCACGTGACCATCTCAATTAAACATTTTGAAAGTCTTAAAGGTATATCTATTTAAATACATGATGAAAAAACATAGCATCACATTAACCTATAAAACCTTTTCTAAATACTTAAAAACATTACATGCAACTGTTACAAATTACTAAACACATTAGAAAATCATTTTCTTACTAAAAAAATGTATTTTAAGTTTTCAAAAGGCATTTAATACGATCATTGATATCTGTCAACCTATCTACTTGTAAAAATATTTGCCAGTTCAGTTCTTTAATTTCAAGGTAGTTGTTTACATTACCACTAAAAGGAATTGGTTTTACAAAGTCTACAACAAAAAAATAAATACTTTCTAAAGTCTTTGCACTTCTTAGCATGCTTTGCCAAAGCATTTTTTCATCCTTATTTTTATTGGCCGGGACATTTTCAGAATTTCTCTTTCTTAACTTCTTAATGGACTTGCCAGTATAAAATCAGTGACATGTGAGACATGTAGCTAGGTAGACCGCATATGTTAAGTTACAATTAAATGTACATTTTGACCAAATTTGTAAATTATTATGTTTTAAAACTATATTTGAACCTTCATTAATGAATCTAAAGTCTTTCCATCTATTACATTGAAACATACCTTTCTTACTATAATTAACATCAGATGGAATGTACTCAAATAACTTTTTCAAGTCAAAACCCTTTTTTATAACAAAATGTAAGTACTTCATTAAGCTCAGTTCCTACAACTATTTTCCAGTTTTTATTTATAATTTTCCTAATTTCTAACGCATCAGAAGAAATAGGTAAGGGAAAAACCAATAAACCCCTTTCATATGATATTCTGCTTTTCATTATTGTCAGAAATAGGAATACCACTAATTAGGTGGAATAATGGAATAATACAAGACAGTCCATACATTTAAAAAAAAATGGGCAAAGTCATGCACAGCAGTATTAGATACATCATAGGCAAGAACATTAAGTAGATTTGTGTATGCTCAGTCTGCTGTATAACAAAAAATAGCATGGGTTAGTAAAAGACATTTGACAATTCAGTATACTGTGGCTTATCAGATACGTGGAAGCAATGGCACAGATTTTAACATAAAAAAATGTATGTATTTAAGTATGTCTGTGTGGGTGTGTGAAAACCAAGTTATCTTGGTTCGTGATATAGTAGCATAGCTATATGGTATTGAGGGGTGCCATAGTTATGTGGTATTAAGAGGTGCCATAGCTATGTGTTATTGAGGGGCGCCACAGCTATGTGGTATTGAGGGGTGCCATTTCTCTGTGGTGACATAGCTATGTAGTATTGAGGGGTGCCATAGCTATGTGGTATTGAGGGGCCCCATAACTATATGGTATTGAGGGGTGCCATAGCTATGTGGTATTGAGGGGTCCCATAATTATGTGATATTGAGGGGTGCCATAGCTATGTAGTATTGAAAGGTCCCATAACTATGTAATATTGAGGGTGCCATAGCTATGTAGTATTGAGGGGCACCAGACTCAACATCACTACATTAGTGAGCAGAGTTCTTAATGTCAGTATTTAATATGTGAGTCTGAGGTTTGTAGGAAACATGAAGATTGCGCTGTTTTTGGATTCTTTCTTTTCCCTAAGATAATGCAGTCTCAGAGCTGGGATATGTGTATGTATATATATATATATATATATATATATATATATATATATATACATATAAATAGCAGGAAATCTGAAGGTACTGCCCAATATGTGAAGATGCAAGGGGACTTGCTATCTGCAAATAAGATGGGTTTTGGTTGTTTTGTACTGTCCAGTGATTCTGATAGATTGTGATTGATGTTCTGTGATTTGATGACAATCCTTTCAGTTTCACTGATCAGGGACTAAGCAGGATATGAGTTCTGCAAAGCACTGGTTTTATTTTACGTTATTGAAAAATGACCAATAAGCTATTTTTAAATCAATTCCCTACAGTGGACTGAGTTGACATCTTTTGCCATATTGTTACCAGGAAGCTGGCATACTCACGTCATAAAACAAAAACCTGGAATACTGATGTAAAAGTAGGTATGTAGTCTAGGTTTTTGATGGTGGTGTAAGAGATCATGTAAAGGCAAAGACGAAATAATAAAACACAGAATGCAGGGGATATATGCAACTGAGAGAGTGCCTCAGGGAATAAGAATGAGCAGGTATTTAAAGTAAGTGCCAAGAAGCTTACTAGTGAATTTTAAAGGTTTTAATGCCCAATTCAAAACTAATTTCAACAAAGAAACTCTGTCTCTTTCATAAACTCAGGAATAAAGTCCAAAAAAAAAAATAAATACAAAAAACAAGTTTAAAAAACATAGATCTTAATTAGGTCACAGTAAGTACTTTTTGACCTTGTAGTCTTCTTCAGACTGTGAGATTACATTGAAATACATACTTAAATAGAGTTTTAGAAGCATATGATTTATCACATGACCTCAATAAAAAAATATCACAATCATCATCGGTGTCAACCCCCTTTTTTCTACTTTGATCATAGATTAGGGGTGTTACATCAACAGTGACCATCACCCAGGGCCAATGGTCATATCACCAGGTGCCTAGCCGTTTTGCAGGCAATTAGGAAAAAATAATGTATGTTTCAGCCTACGTTTCTTAAGAAGTAGTTTACAATTCTCCAATTCATTAAGTCTCAGAGGGACATAAACATTCAATCTCCATTTCAGAAAATTTCTTTTCATTCTAAAAGTTTGTTCGCTTGAGGCCTTTCTCATGTTTAATTTCACATAGTCTAGGACAAAGAAGTCGAAGCCTCTAAAAGAAACATGTACTTTTGAATGCCTAAATAATTGTCTGAATTAAATCCATAAATATACTCACATATAGCCTGCTGTAGTATGCATGCAGTTCTCACTACATAGAATGCTGGACATCTGTTAACCACATAAATCACAAAACTGGACAAACATAAAGACTCATGGAACAATTTTTTGTTTATTTCTAATAATCTGTATACATCCATGGTTAGTATATATATGTATATATATATACACTGACCACACATAGACATCCATCTGAAGTTATATTTTTTATTATCAGGTTTTCCAGTAAATCCTTTAAGCTCCTGCCTTTTTGTGTAGGACTTTTAGGCTGTTAACCATAATAAAACTATCTAGGAAGCCTTTCATAATTTTCAGGACAGTTCTAATAACTTATACCTGTAGACTTCATCAACTTCATAGCCCTAGTCCTTTGTTTTCTGGCTTCTAATATCAGTGATGCATTTGTCCCCAGCCTTTTGGTTGCAGCATATGGCTAATAAACATTATCTCTGCTAGCATATTCCTCTTGCAGATTTTTCTCTGTCAGTGTTGAGATCTGTGCCTGACATGCAGGGCATTGTCAGACCCCTCCTGCACATCTACAAAACAAACAGCACCAGAATTACCCATTCTAAAAATGTAACCCTTGTCTATGATATAAATAGGACATGCTGGAGAGACATGTATGCATCCCAGAGATTACTCCTTCTCTGGAGCATGCTCCCCATCCACATGAAGCAGAGTTCTTCCCTAACCCAGTTCAAGTGTAACATGGACAGTTGGATGGGGAGCAGGAATTTCATCCCTGGATTGGCACCTATGTCTGTAACGGACTTGTGCAGCCTGTGAATGGTTCCTCTCACAGGACCCTGCATGTAAATGTTCACCTCCCAAGCTCATGCTTACACTTATCAAGGGTACCAAAACTTGTCAGAGATTTGAAGTGTAAGACTAGGCTTAAAAAGGCCCTTATAGTCGTTAGCTTTGTAAATGCCTAGTAAACCCTTAGTAAACACCTATTATTAGAATTAACTGATGAGACATTCTCATGTTGTAGATTACTATCTGAAGGAATGCTTGAAAAGACCTTTGCTAACTGCGATGAAGCAGCATTTTGCAAACTTTCATAATTAAGATTTCTCCCAGTGACTTTTAATTAGCTAAGGGGACTTGAAGGACTTACACGACAGCTGTTCTGCTAAACTGATCACTTGGAAAGAGATGTGGTCCTGCTTCTGTTTTAGGTGAAATGTAAAAATGAGTAAGTAACACTGACCTTTGTATAATGTCATATTTGATTGCTGTCACATCGTTGTTTTGGAGTACAGTCTACATGTTATGGTCGGTTTCAGTCCGGCGTTGTCAGTTATAAAAAAACCTGAACAAAGCCTGACAGAATGGGGGGATAAAGCCCCAAAAATAGGGACAGATTTTCAATATTGCTCTTATAAAAATACTACATGATAACTAAATAACTTGAAGCGGTACATGGTTGTGAAAAGTGATACAACAACGTGGTTGCGATAATACGCAAGTACCAATTTTCCTCAGATATGTATTTATCCAGGGGGCAGCCTTTGCTTCAAACTTTTTTTATTTTATAAGAGGTCATCTATAACTAGAACTTGAATTTAATTGGGAAGATTTAATCTATCATCCCTTAGGTCATCCAAAATTAGTCAAGTATTGACCATCAAACCAAACAATTCAGGAGGGGATGCTCTCTATGCCAATTCCATTGGCAAGTTATGGAATGCCCTTCCAAGCAACCTTAGACAATTGACCACTCTGGACCAATTTAAAATTCACCTCCGAGCGTTTCTAAAAACCCAATGGTTCTGCCCATGCCCTAACCCTGATTAATATCCCTTGCCCATGACCCCTTATGGCCTAGACTAGCCACCATGTATCCCAACTCAAACGGTTCACCTTATAACCTTTACATTCTATCTTACCAACTCCTTTCATCCTACGATTCCATCTTTTTTACTTACTTATTGTTCTAACCCATAATTAGAAGCGTACCAACTTACTGTACTAAATGTCTAATTTCTGTTGTATTGCTTGGAATATTTGCTCTTGTATCACTATTTTTTGGTACTTTTCTAATATCATAAGTGTATTTAACGTATTATACTAAATATTCAATTTCCATGTAATGTTTGTAATATGTGCTCTTGTACCTCTCTTCCTTGGAGCTTTTCTCCCCGGGCCTCCACTGAAAACGGATATGTATCCAGCTGGACTATCCCGGTCAACAAATGTAAAATAAAATAAAATAAAAGATTTAAGGGATTAGAGGGGTTGGTGTCCTGATATATTATGGCCCAACGTTTGGTCTGTAGTTCAGTTTTGAATTCATTTTTTTTTAGCTTCAGGAATGAACATAGATGACTGGGTGGATGCTTAGGTGCTTTAAAATGAATTTATGGCAATAATTGGGCAGTGGTCAGCTGAGGCATTTGTGAGAAATATTAAGCTTGTGAAGTTTTACAGAATATTTCCTGTTATAAGGTAAGGAGTGAAAATTTAATAAATATATCACTTGGTTATGGTGCAGCGGTAGCGTTGTTGCCTCGCAGCAAGAGGTTCTCCCGTTCGATTCTCAGCTGGAGCGCCTTCTGTGTGGAGTCTTCATGTCCTCCCCATGGTTGAGTGGCATTTGAAAGACATGCATAGAATGAGCGTGCCTTTGTTGAAGTTTGGGCGTCAAGCTGGCACCTCAGCACCTGTAAAAAAATCTACTGCCAATCATTAGCGGATCAGAGTTCCTCTGTGGCGACCCCTAACCGGAAAAAGCCGAAAGAAGAACAACTTGGTTATGGTGGGCTGGTGATTGATTCAGACTATTTAACATTAAACATTGTATGACATGGGAGTTTTTTGAGGACCAAGTAGTTGTATTAAATGAAGTCACCCATTATTATTAGATTGCTATAAGGAGCAAGTTTTAGAAGGTCATCAAAAGTGTTCATTAATAGTGTGTAACTGGATGTGGGGTTGCAGACCGCAGCAGTATGTATCCTTGTAGCATTGTTAATTTGTAACTTTGTAAGCAGCCAGTTAAGGGATCTGTTGTGAAGGCCTATATTTTATCTTATTGGGGAGATCTTAAATCTTTGGATCCTTTTTCACCAGAAGCATGCTACTTCCTTCTGTTTTAATCAGGCCTGTAATGTAATACATAATAGGTTATAGCTGGCTAGTAATTAAATGGAAGGAAAGGAAGCCAGTACGTGTAAAAAAAGACCCCCCCCAAAACAAAAAAAAAACAAACAAAAAAAACTTTAATATTTATTTAAAATAAAACAACTTTAATATAAAAACATCTCTCAGTGCAATGGCAACTCTTTCAAAGAGTATTATCAACATTTTCTACCATTCAAATAGAACAGTCAGTCATATATACCCACAAAAGCTATACAGTGATTCATTTTTGATGTTTTTCAAGAATATGACCAACCATCTAGATTTAATTAATAGTTTTTTAGTAAAACAAGGAGATGAATTTTGTAACGAGAACAATGCATTGTGTATACTGAGCTAAAAGATTATTAATAAGGATGACTGCAAAGCGCTTTTTCTTTTGTAATATGGAATTATTGTTAAGTGTAAGTTATCAAGGTGTGTGTGTGTGTGTGTGTGTGTGTGTGTGTGTGTGTGTGTGTGTGTGTGTGTGTGTGTGAAAAATGCTTTGTGCAAACGGTGTTAGAATAAATATGATTACCCTTCTGACTGAAGTAAAAATGCTTATCTGATTTATTGCTTTGAAGATTAGGAGAAGCTATATCCTACGGGAAGAAATGAAAAAAAGGCAGGAAACTTCCAAGAAGGGCAGCTAGATGTTATGCCTTTATGATAAGTAGTAGGTGGCTAGAAGGAGGTTCGGAACTTAATTTGCCATCCAGGGCTAACAGAGTGAGATGTCAAAGGAGGCAGTGAATAGTGAAGATTAATACAAATCATAGATAAAAGAGATAGTCTTGTCTACCTTCAAGGATTATAACAAAAAAATGATGTAATAATTTGTGGTGAAATGGAGAGAGCCTTAATGGCAGGCTAATGTTCAGAGTACGACAAATGTGTTGAAAAAAGAGAGATCATTATTTGCCACCTAAGGTTTACATAGTCAGACGTCCTTAGAGTTATGGAAAAGAGAAAAAAGTCTTGCCTGTCACCTACAGCTCACAGAGGAATGTTTATAAAATATACTCTTATAATTCACAAAAGGCTTACACTAAGAGATTCCTGGGAGATTCTGGAACAGAGAGGGAGAGCTATCAGTCACCTACAGCTCAAGCTAAGAGATGTCCTATGTGATATTGAAGGGGTCTATATTATAAGATTGATGGTTGAAAACATCGAACACCATATGGTCGATGTTTTCAAACATCGAACATATAAAAACAACAAAAAAAAAAAAAAAAGAAAAAAGTACCCTGACGGGTTTAAGCAGGGCCCACCACACCCCCCGCTACGTAAATATACCAACTCTGAGACCCCACTACATTGCAGTAAATGGAAATCTCCCCTTACGGAGATTTCCATTTACACGTTTGATGTTGTGTGCTTTCGCTGTTCTCGTGTCGACAATATCAGCTTCGATATTGTTTGCTTTCGAGAATATAATATAGACCCATATTGAAGCCATATCTGTCGTGTAACCCTTCCACGGAAAAGAATTTCAGGAAGGCAGGAGAAAGGACAGAAAGAGTAGAAGGGAGAGACTAACTTGTTATGTATAACTCACTCAGAAATGTACATTTTAAGTAGAGAGAGCCTTATCTTCAGCCTAATGCTATAAAGGACAGACGTTCTATAAGAATGAATGAGACATTGCAGTAACTAAGGTCCCAATGTACAGGTTTTAGATATCTGTGACAAGGATACTGACTCTTTTCTATTAACTGTGGCTAAGGCAGAGAGGGAGAAGGGAAGAAAGACAGAGAAAAAAGGAAGACAGCATGCTAGGCAGTGAGATGTCCTCATAGAAACAGAGAGCCTTTGCTGATACCCTTGGTTCATGTAGATAGCTGTCCTTTAGAGGATAAGACTTCACCTATAAGAATAGATAATGAGGGATGCAGGGCAGAAAACAAACTCTATCTGCAGCATAAGATTTTTAAATAGCTATTTAAGGAGTAGGAAATTATAAGTTGCCACATTAGTTAAATAGGATGGATGAAAAGTAAAAATGCGTTGGCTTATTTGAAGTATATGCTAGTTAATGGTGCAAGAATACACAGCTGTTGAAATTTAATTGCAGTGATGAGACTGTTGGTGGAAAAGTGAGTGATTGAAAAAAAGTTTGGAAGTTTTTTTGGTGGAAACAGCTACAGAGTTGTAAAAGTAAGTAAAATATGATTGGAAGCTAGTGATACTAGAGGAGAGGTTACTAAAAGATGATTTTCTGAAGGAAATGGGTATATATGCAGGTAGTATAAATGTGATGATATGAGGTGGGTCGGTACGGTGGTAAGGTGGAAAGTGAAGCATCTCCAAGTCAGTCTTTGTTATCAGTCAGTGGATATTTAACAATTAGGTGGTCGAGATGAGTTTGGATAGCCTGGGAATCCTTGGGATTCAGCAAACTGACAGGGAGCAGTGCCTTGGGAATTATCTTCCAATTTTACTTAGCACCTGTAGTTCACATATAAGATACATGTTTTGGAATGCATGCCAGGAGTTGGCATCTCCTTTACCTATCTTGTAGGTGTTTCTTCCATGCCCACTTACATACTTCGTGAGCATGACAAGGAAATGAGATGAGGAACCAAAGAAAATCATTGAGGCGATCAAAGAGCAGCCAGCAGAGCATTTTTACCCAGAATGTAACACACAAACAACATGTTAGTCCCAACAGCCAGTTCAGCAGAACTACATTACCAAGACAGGCCGAATGCAAACGACATGTTAGTCCGAACAGCCAGTTCAGCAGAACTACATTACCAAGACAGGCCGAATGCAAATAACATGTTAGTCCCAACAGCCAGTTCAGCAGAACTACATTACCAAGACAGGCCAAATGCAAACAACATGGTAGTCCCAACAGCCAGTTCAGCAGAACCACATTACCAAGACAGGCCAAATGCAAACAACATGTTAGTCCCAACAGCCAGTTCAGCAGAACTACATTACCAAGACAGGCCAAATGCAAACAACATGTTAGGCATTGCCTAAGTAAGGGCAGATGCACTGTTGCATTGCAACAGAGAAGCATAAGAAAGGCTTTCTGTATAACACCAAATAATGGACACTTATGGCAAAATGCAGAACAATATATTGTAAAAAATGTGTAGTACATCTACAAAAGTTGTCTTTACAAGTCATGCATAAGCAGACATTATTAACAAGATTTCAGGCAATATCCACTGGAGCGGGTCTTGAGGAAGCTGAGGTTACACACAGGTAACTGAGAGAGGTGCAACTTACAGTACAATTACAGATAAGTGGCCATAAACTAACAAAGAACAGATACTTGCAGCACTGAGAGAGGTCCAGTATGGACTACAGGTATGAGGCTTGTATTCCAAAATGGTACAAAATGCTACCAGATGTCCACAGACAATAATGTGAGACTTAAGAGAGGAAATGAGTAGGTCGTTGGGCCATCAGTGGCTAGGACTATTTTAGATATAAATGAGCATGTCATAACATCCAGGGATAACCTCGCCCAAGTCCTGCAGGATATATTACATGACACAGAAACAGATGTCATGTTAACTCTCCCCCCTCCTGTAATCTCCAAAGCATGATGGGATAAAGCAGGGGAGCAGACAGAGTGATCCCTGCAGCCATACCTACAAAACCCATGGACATTACTCTGGAAGCATACACCATTAAATGTGACAATTTTCTACAAAGGTTCCATGAAAATAGAATGGCACAGTGGTATAGTTGTTGCCTCCCAGCAAGAGATTCTTCGGTTCAGTTCTCGGTTGGAGTGCCTTCTGTGTGGAGTCTGTATGTTCATAGGTTCATAGGTAGGTACTAGGCTATCGGCCCTGGGGCCTATACAAGCCCAGCCAAAAAGATACCCTGGTTTTTGCCACCCAAGAAAATTATTTTCCTGTGCCACTGTTGAGCAGAGCCACAGAGGTGATCCCCGGGGTGAATTTCCTATTTCCCATCCAATCATCAAGATTTTTCTTGAAGAGTGGTAATGAGGAGCTTTGTTTGATATAGATAGGTAGTTTATTCCAGAGTATGGGAAGTCTCTGGGACAGGAATCTATCCCTCCAGCATGTTCTGTTTATTGTGGTGACAAGGTTTAGGTCCCTAGAGCATGTAGCTCAGAGGGATTGGGATTTCTTTAAGTGGAGCATGTCCAACAGCTCTGGGTTTGACATAGCTTTGTATGTTAGGCAGAGATCACCTCTGAGTAGGTGATATGCGACGGAGTAAAGCTGGAGTTTTTTGAGATGGTCTGCGTAAGGCATCTGTTTGAGGCCAGTAATCCTCTTTGTGAGGTATTTCTGCGGCCTTTCCAGTTGTTGTAGATGTCTTGTGAGGTACATACCAAAAGGGGCGTTGTACTCTATAATGGGTCTAACGAGTGATGAGTAGAGGGGAACAATGACCTCTTTTTTCTGGATGAGAAACCTTTTGTAATGAGGTGTGCCACGTAGAAGGATTTCCTGACTACTGTGGCGATGTGATTATCAAAGGAGAGACTACTGTCCACCTGAGTCCCAAGGTCTCATCACACTTTCAGTGTTAAGTATACTATCGCCTATGTTGTAGTTCATGGGTACAGAGTAAAGGGGATGACAGTGCACTTTTTGGCATTGAGCTTGAGGCCATGGCTTTGACACCAGGCATCTGTCTCAGTGAGGCCCTTTTGTAGGATGTCCACATTGTTAGGGGTTTCGATTATGGCTCCTAGTTTGCAGTCATCTGCGATCTTCATTAGCCAAACACCTTCTGTGTTAGCCTGTACTTCAGAGAAGTAGATACCAAGCAGGAGAGGACCCAGGACTGAACCCTGTGGTACTCCACTTGTCACTGGTCTGAAGTCGGATTTGGAGTCTGCTACTTTTACAGTGTGGATTCAGTCAGTGAGCCAGTTGGCCACCCATCTTGTGACATAGGGATTTATACCTAGTTTAGTGAGTTTATCTATAATTCCAGAGTGGGGGATGGTCCTCCTTGCATTCATGTGGGTTTTCTCCAGGTACTGTGGTTTTCTCCCACATTACAAAGACATGCATCTGGAGTGCTTCTCCCCAGGCCTCCGCTGAAAATTGACTTTGTTCC
Source organism: Protopterus annectens (assembly GCF_019279795.1). Taxonomy (NCBI): domain Eukaryota; kingdom Metazoa; phylum Chordata; order Ceratodontiformes; family Protopteridae; genus Protopterus; species Protopterus annectens. Next base: position 213,702,432 of record NC_056732.1, on the reverse strand, counting down.
AAGTCGGACTTTCCTGGTAAACAAATGTTAAATAAATAGATGATGTATAGAACACAGACATCAGAGTGGTACTGTGGACTCCATAAGCTAATCTGAGGAAATTAGCAGCATCCACAATGATTTTGGCTGATGGAACATTTCCAAGATGAGCAACATTATTCAGGCAAATGTGGTACTATATATGGAAATATGGACATGAGGAGCACATGATGTCTTGCACCCATTATCTATGCTCTGATGAGTCACAAGTCTCTCAGTATATTATTTCCTGTGAGGACTTGTATTGGACCCATGCAATGGATATGAGGTAGATATCACTGTCTTTGAGAAAGAATCAATCAGGGCTGCTAAATCACACTTCCCCATGCCACCCCAAAAGGATGTCTATTTCATTTTGAACAGATATAATGGTGGGAGTTGCAATGCCATCTGATAAACTTGTATGGTATAGACTCAATATCTGAAGCTTGGATACAAATGCTAAATGCCCTAGCCTTCTTATGAGAGGATGACTTGTACAAGCATTCATTGAACTGAAGGAAAGGATGCCAGCTGTATGTAGAGATGTAGTACAGTTCTTTGACAACAGCTCCATGAGAGGACATCTGAGAAGGTATAGAGTGCATCATTGTGACATTAAGAGACTGACCGTGTGTTTTCTGCATATTTATGGAGTGTGCATGACGCTGTCCAGCTGGACCTTCCACACACTCAGAACACAGCTGAGGCCTGGTACAAGCAACTCAGAGTCCTGCTTGGACATCCTAACATCTATCTATCTACCATCAATCTACTTAATGTTGGAGTTTCCTATTTCCTGAATGATGACAGAGTCTTTTGAGGGATCATCATGTAAGAGCAGTATTGGAAGCCAAGGGTGACTTCACAATGACCACAGAGTTTTTTCATGACATTGACCACTACTTTCACATGTAATGTAAAACTGTCTTACACTAAGCACTACTTGTATCCTCTTAGCCGACATTTTATTGTTAATAAAATGTATTTGTGCTACCATCTCAGTCTTCAATCCCCTTTCCTGCTTATGCCTACAGTGCACTATGACTTTCACATCACCAACTCTAGACTCATTGCCTGCCTTCACAGACAATATAAATGTGTCAGAAAGGTGGTGGCTCTACTTCCAGCGTATTCAGGGAATATGCTGATTTGGATAATGTAAAGGCGTTTTTTTGGACATTTCTATGTTGGGCGAGTTTTGTTTGCTATTATGTGCGATGGACCACTACGTATGCAACCATCTGTGACTCAAGGATTCTGGATTATAAAACAATTATGGAATGTTAATAATTTTTAGAATTTCTGGCTGCTTGGGGTGAACTCAAGACTAGACTTTGTTTGTAACCACATACTGTAATGTTCAAGAGTTGCTGAAAGTTAAAGCAAATGTTTACAAATAGGCTTAATCTTAGACTCTCTGCTGCTACTCATCAGTGCTGAGCCTTCCACTCTGGAGAAAGTTTATTCCAGTGGTTGCATTTTAACATTGTTGAACAGAAGTATAAGATTTTGCCTACTTCAGGTTCTAGGAATCAAGAATAGTTGAATGCTTTTAGTGCTGATAAATATTTTTTATCTGTGTGAAAATAATAATGAGCTCATGAAAGTCCTATTTACTAGTTGAATAAGTACATTAAGGACATGAGAAGGGGGATACCTTTGGATCTGATAGGCTTCTAAGGGAATCATATCGGTTCCTTTTGAACCAATCAGTAGAACTTTTTCTTATCTTCTGCAATTTTCATAGCAAGACCTCATGGAGCAATCTACCCACTTCATGGAAAGTAATGCAATTAATTCCTGTTACTTAAACCTGTTAAAGACTCCAGTAATCCAAAGTGATATAACCTGATTTCAATTTTAAATGTTTGATTATAAGATTTATATGATATTATGGTCAATAGAATCGGGGTGTTCATTAGGGAATTAATCTATCCTGACCAGCGAAATGTATTACCCTTAGGCAGACAAGGGCTTATATTAAGAGAATGATGGACTTCTCCCACCCACTGCTCCATTACCGCGGCAGGAAGGTGTGTTGTGAAGAGCACAGAGGTTATAGACTTTAGGGACCAACATCACCTTCATAAGGTCTATTCCATAGGCACTATGTCATTTTACCAGCTACGTATTTGTATATGTAGAACATTATCTACCATCACTTGACTGACATGATCCATATTTATACTGTTTTTTTGCATCAGGGTTACCTCCATCCAGTCCCTGGTTCTGTTACTGTCTCTCGCTTAGTCCAAAAAGAGAGCCACTGCCAAAAATAGCACCTACTTTTGCTCATAGCTCCATCTGTTACTCAATACCCATAACCAAGGGGACAGACCCAGCACTTTACCTTCTCAGGCATAGGTCCAAACCATGCAATACAGCAATCTACAATGTCTGCTCGGCATCTAAGATACGTCTTGGGACTTTTCCTCATGGGACAGGGTTCTGTCTGGGAGAGTGCAGGAGGTAATCTGAGTTCTAGTGCCAAGGATTAGAGCAGCTAGGAGCATTCATTATACTGTGGATGGCTTTATGAATTATAGGCTGATGAGAGGCCCCAAAGTCCTTCTCCCTATGGTGCATGCTCATGAAAGTTTTAGGGTTGTAATGCAGTAGTTTTATGTGATACATAACCATGCCTCTGCTTGTGATGTAGTCAAGCAATTCTACCCCCCCCCCCTTGCAGGCAAGCACCTCAGTGTGATCTTCAATCTCTTCCAGTGATTCCAGTCTATAGCCTGTGTTCCAAGCACATACCCCAGTCCCCCTCCCCCTGGAGAAAGGTATGCAGGCAAAGCCTTGCCGTTATTTTCCACTTCCCTACCAACTTCAACAGGTGCCCGAGTCACAAATCAAACTCTGGTCACCTGGGTCACAGTCAGGGATCCATTCCTTTGCACCAGTGGAGCTCTTTACATTCAGATATGTTAATTCCTCAGTGGACCAGGAGGATTATATAGTTTTTTTCCACGCAAGGATTTATCTAAGATGGGGATGGGCATTCTGATCTATGTCAATGATACTCATCAGACGTTCTACAGATTATTCTTAACTTAAACATATAGTAAACCTTTTATACATAATCACAGGGTTATTTGCAGTCGTGATGCTGTTTGCCCAACCACATAGATTCATTTCCTGACCATAGCTATGCTGTTTTAAAGGACACAGACCATAATTTTGCTAAGCCCCTGGACATCAGAAAGTTTATTTTTTAAATATTGTGTCAGATGTCAAGGATGTGCCTTGTTGACATTTTTGTCTTGAAGTGTAAATAAGACACTTTTTCATAGATGAGAGAATAAATCGGAGTGTTGATATTTATTTGTCATTAATCTATTTGAGTATGCCATGCTATTGGATGCCCTAAATCCCATGAGTCAGAGATTATTGGAGGTAATCGACCTTTTTGGTGGTTTGGCATGGTTTCTTTTAATATCAATACAGCCAAGTGTTTTATATTGCACAATAGGATATTTACTTTATCAGGAATGTGGCCCCCATGGTTTGACTTATGAAGCAACTGAAATATCTAGAGGCCATTTTAGTACCAAGTTTTCACTAAACCGGACATCATTTGATGGTGGTTGACGTTATGTATAAACAGATATAAAGCTAGTGGAATGACATATTACCTGTAAACTATTGTAACAACTATTATATCATGCTGCATAAAAAGACTAAGGTCATCACACACTGCTATGCATTCTTTGATGAAACATACAAAAGTGTGTGTGTGTGTGTGTGTGTGTGTGTGTGTGTGTGTGTGTGTGTGTGTGTGTGTGTGTGTGTGTGTGTGTGTGTATGTGTGTGCATGTGCACATTCTTCCAGTAGTACTACTAAGCAAAAGCAGCAAGTTGGGTGGTAACAACTTAGATGTACTGGATGCCATATTAAGTAGAATTCTGAGGGCTAGCCAGTCCTAGTCTTGATGATAAAGGAGATAATCACATCAACTTACATATGCATTGAACTGATGAAACACACAACTGTGTAGCCACCAAAGTGATATTGGAGATGATGTACAACTGTACACTGTAGTCTGTCAAACTGTGCCAGTCTTAAATCAAAGACTATGTAGACTGCTGCCTTGTCTTGGTGATCACTAGGGGTCAGTGTATTTTCTTGTGCTGAGGCTGTTGTCAGCCAACTCTCAGAAATCCTCAGCAAGCATAAAGATGGTTTCTGTTTGGGAGGTAACAGTCACATGATGGGAAGTCCACTGTAAGAAAACTGAATAATAAAGATGAAAAGAACATGAACTGGAACATGCCTGCTAGATGTAAAATTAGACGATATTACAGGAAGGAGAAGTGGAGAGCTGGAGTGAAATACTAATAATCTGTCACTGAAATATTTCACCTTGTTTGATATGAAGGAGTAAATGATGTTTCTGTCTAATACCAGGTCCGATAATTTAAGTATCATAGTATATTCATTCTCAGTGAAGTACTGCTTTTGACATACATGACACCAAGAAACTAAAATTAAGTGATGCAATTTAACTAGTGGCTGATGGTTTCCACATCACAGTGCTGACGTGCTAATATGTGTAATATCCACCTGTTGAAATGTCACTGTATAGAAGAGCTTCATTTCCCCTATAAAAGCACATGCTTCCTAAATGGCAGAGTGATTAAATCAGTTCAGAATGTTCTGGCATCTTTCACAAACCAACCAGCCCTAACTTATTTGTATTAAACTGTGGTAGGAGGACAAAGTAGGTATTACTTAATATGAGGAGCCTGACAGTATCACTTAAAGGTTTCACAGGAAGTTCAAGGATTCTGAGACTTATGACTATTATGCTTTGCCACTTCCCACCCCAGACTGTACCTCTCCTCTCTAGAAGGGCTAGGCTAGTTGAGTTCAGGATGAATTTTTGAATACCCATCCAATTATCCAGGTCCCATTTGGAAGGAAGATAGGGTGTCACACTATTTTATCTGTACGTGAATTCTATTCCAGAGGTGAGGGAGATGCTTTGTAATGAATCTGACTCCACCTTGTTTTCCTGGCATATGAGAGACTGATTTATGAATGTAGTAGAGATCCTGGACTACTGGGAATCCAGTTGCTCAAACGGCAAGATACTCGTCTCCTCTGAGGCGTCTATAAGACACAGAAAAGAGGGACAGCTATATATTGGGATGATGGTTTGTCTGACATATGTGACAACATTTCAATTTTATGGGCTACTGTTGGCCATAGGAGAGAAAGAGGGGGGAAGGCTTGTCTGGAGGCAGGAGGAGAGGAGACATTTAGGAGTGTGGAAATGAGGGCAGGAACTTTGAATGTTGGCAGGATGACTGGTAAAGGGAGAGAACTAGCTGATATGATGAAGAGAAAGAAGGTTGATATATTGTGCATGCAAGAGACTAGCGGGAAGGAGAGTAAGGCCAGGTGTATCGGAGGCAGGTTCAAATTGTTCTACCATGTTGTGGATGAGAGGAGAAATGGGGTTGGGGGTATCTTGAGGGAACAGTATGTCAAGAGTGTTTTGGAGATGAAAAGAGTGTTGGAAAGAGTGATGTTTATGAAGCTGGAAATTGATGGTGTAATGATGAATGTTGTTAGTGCATATGCTCTGCAAGCTGGGTGTGCAATAGATGAGAAAGAAACATTTTGGAGCACGTTAGATGAAGTGGTGGAGAGTGTACCTAAGGGTGAGAGAGTGGCGATTGGAGCGGATTTCAAATGGCATGTTGGTGAAGGGAACAGAGGGGATGAGGAGGGGATGGGTAGGTATGGTGTTAAGGATAGGAATGCAGAAGGTCAGATGGTAGTGGATTCTGTGAAAAGGATGAATATAGCTGTGGTGAACACGTATTTTAAGAAGAGGGAGAAGCATAGGGTGATGTACATGAAGGTAGAAAGATGCACCCAGGTGGATTATATCCTAAGTAGGAGGGCCAGTCTGAAGAACATTGGAGACTGCAAAGTGGTGACATGGGAAAGTGTAATTAGACAACATAAGATGGTGGTCTGTAGGATGACATTGGTGATCAAGAAGAGGAGGAGAGTGAGGCAGTGCCAATGATCAATTGGTGGAAGTTGAAAAAGGATAACTGTAAGATGGATTTCAGGGAGGTGTTAAGACAGGCACAAGGGTGGCAGTGAAGAGCTACCAGATAACTGGGCAGCCACAGCAGAGGTGGTAAGGGAGACAGCTAGAAGGATACTTGGCAGAGGAAGAAGGACAAGGAGACCTGGTAGTGGAATGAGAAAGTACAGAAGAGTATACAGATGAAGAGGTTGGTGAAGAAGAAGAAGTGGGATTGTCAGAGAGATGAATAAAGTAGACAGGAATACAAGGAGATGAGGCATATTATGAAGAGAGAGGAGGCAAAGGCTAAGGATAAGGGGTATGGTGAGCTGTATCAAAGGTTGGACACTAAGGAGGGAGAAAAGGACCTGTATCAATTGGCTAGACAGAGGGACCAAGTTGGAAAAGATCTGCAGCAGGTTAGGGTGATAAAGGATGAGGGAAACATACTCACAAGTGAGGAGAGTGTGTTGATCAGATGGAAAGAGTACTTTGAGGGCCTGATGAATGAAGAGAATGAGAGAGAAAGGTGGATGATGTGGGGATAGTGAATCAAAAGTGCAATGGATTAGCAAGGAGGAACTAAGGACAGCTATGAAGAGGATGAAGAATGGAGAGGCTGTTGGTCCAGATGACATACCTGTGGATGCATGGAGGTGTTTAGGAGAGATGGCATTGGGGGTTTTAACCAGATAGTTTAACAGAAATTAGGAAAGTGAGAGGATCCCTGAGGAGTGGAGAAGTGTAAGAATAATGGTGATGTGCAGAGCTGTAGTAACTACAGAGGGATAAAATTGATCAGCCACAGCATGAAGTTATGGGAAAGAGTATTAGAAGCTTGGTTAAGAAGGGAGGTGATGATTAGTGAGCAGTAGTATGGTTTTGTGCCAAGAAGCGATGTTTGCTCAGAGGGTGTTGATGGAGAAGTATAGAGAAGTTCAGAAGGAGATGCATTGTGTTTTTGTGGGCATAGACAAAGTATATGACAGGGTGCCTAGAGAGGAGTTATGGTATTGTATGAGGAAGTTGGGAGTGGCAGAGAAGTATGTAAGAGTGAACAGGATATGTACGAGGGTAGTGTGACAGTGGTGAGGTCTGCAGTAGGAGTGATGGATGCGTTCAAGGTGGAGGTGGGATTACATCAAGAATCTGAGCCCTTTCATATTTGCAATGGTGATAGGTTGACAAACTAGATCAGACAGGAGTCCGCATGGACTATGATGTTTACGGATTACATTGTGATTTGCAGTGAGAGTAGGGAAAGGTAGAGGAGACCCTAGAGTGGTGGAGATATGCTCTAGAGAGGAGAGGAATGAAGGTCAGCAGGACTAAGACAGAATATATGTGTGTGAATGAGAAGGAGGACAGAGGAATGGTGAGGATGCAGGGAGTAGAGTTGGTGAAGGTGGATGAGTTTAAATACTTGGGATCAACATTTCAGAGTAATGGTGAGTGTGGAAGAGAGGTGAAGAAGAGAGTGCAGGCAGGGTGGATTGGCCAGTAAAAGTGAAACGGAAGGTCTACAATATGGTTTTGAGACCAGCTCTGTTATATAGGTTAGAGATTGTAGCACTGATGAAAAGACTGGAGTCACTGCTGGAGGTGGCAGAGTTAAAGATGTTAAGATTTCCATTGGGTGTGATGAGGATAGACAGGATTAGAAATGAGTGTATTAGCAGGTCACCTCAGGTTGGGCGGTTTGGAGACAAAGCCAGAGAGGCAAGACTGCGTTGGTTTTGACATGTGTTGAGGAGAGATGCTGGGTATATTGGGAGATGGATGCTAAGGATGGAGCTGCCAGGTAAGAGGAAAAGAGGAAGGCCTAAGATAAGGTTTATTGATGGGGTGAGAGAGGACATGCAGGTGGTTGGTGTGACAGAGCAAGATGCAGAGGGCAGGAAGAAATGGAAACAGATAATCCACTGTGGTGACACCTAACAGGAGCAGCCAAAAGAAAAAGAACATTTTAATCTCATTTTCAATACACCAGGCATTTATAAGTGTAAGTTCCTGCTGGAGGGTTCTGTGTAAGTGGGTAATTTGACAATGACTTCCAGTTTCCCAGTTTAAGTCATTTGCAAGCTTGGTTAGCTATATGTCTTGTTTTTCACTCTGTAGTTCAGAGAAATAAATACTAAACCAAAACAGTCTCTCCGCTGAGCTCCTTAGGGTACCACTGGTCACTTTCACATTCTTTGATGCTACTCCTTTTACAGTGCTACATGTGAACTTTTTCTACATATGCCTTTCAGGAGCATTAATAGTTTTATTTCTGATCAACGCTCAGTTTTGTGTATAGTGTGTGCCATTATGATTTCACCTAACATCATATAAATTTTTAAGGGATGAGTTAATTTCTTCTTTGATGGTGTTTCAAGCCAAAGTTAAATCAACTGATTAAGCTCTACTAGGCTTTACCACTAGTTTGTTCCTGAAGTCATTTAACAAAGACATAATTAACGAAGAAGTGGTAAATTGTTCATTCATTTTTATCAGCCATCACTTAATATGCATTTTCAATGAATAAGCCATTGATGTACGTATGATATCTGTCACAGGAAAAGCATGGTGATTTATGTGAACGAGCTGCTGTTTTTTAAAGACTGGCTTATAGAAAAGTCCATCTTTACTTTATTGTCCAAAAAAGATGGTGGGTTATGAGAAGAGCAACTTGTTAGCCAAGCTACTAAAACAATGTGGCAGAAGTGATGATTATTTCTTTCTTATATGATTTTTTCCTTAAATGAGTCGTAAGTACAATGTATGTCTTGGGCAACAATTGCACACTTGCTTAATAGGTAAAAAATGGATCCAGTGTCATGCTTTAAAATGTAAAAAAAAATGTATATATGTTTCTTAATTTCCAGAGCTTCAGTGTGAAAACAAACACCCATTTAAAGAAGAGGGCCACTGGGGAAAAAACAAGATAACAAGATGTAAACATAATTTCTCCAAGGTACATACTATTTAGTAAACCAGACATAAATATCAGTAGCTAGCACATCAGTACTGTCAGGTACAAATACACTGCTGGTGCAACTTTTGTTTACGCTACATAATCATGAAGATGAGAATAATTTGGAATTATGAAAATAATCAGCAGTATACATTCAGATTCTGTAACTGACAGACATCAGTAACAATGATATCAGAACCTAGGTTCTGCTAATTCTGCAGTCACGTACATGAAGTGCCTTTTGGCTGTACTGTACTGGTTATCCTTTTATACCCAAGACCAATGTATGCGTAAAGAATGCAGTTAAGACAGAGACTTGTGTAGTGAAATGTAACAACATGCACTGGAAATTTAAGTGAAGGAGAGCAGTAATGTTACAAGCAAAGCCATGGCTGCTGATAAGAGCATACAGAGGTTATTAGAGGAGTTAGCAGGGCAGTAGGGATAGGAAGGGCATGGTAGGTAATGTGATTAGAGAGCTGTCAGAGAAAATGAGCCCGGACTGGGACTGTGGACAGATTCATAGAGAGACGTTAGTATGGGAACAGACAGAGAAGGTAAGTAGAAAGGGAAAGAGTAGCTGAAGGGATTTAGCTGTCATTGAGGTAGACTTTGTGGGTGGGGGGGACTACGATGTGGTACAAGTAGGTGATAAGACTATTACTTTTACTGGAGGAGGGTGGGGGCAGAGGTGGTTTGGAGGGAGTAGAGAAGTAGTGCAGGATGTGATGCAAGTGGAGTAGGGAGATGAATACTAAGGTGAGTGGTCCACATGGGAGGAGAAGAAGGCTAGGCTAGAAGAGTTGGACATATGGGTGCTCATGCATTAGTGGCTATTAGGTACTGGCCGTCAGCAGTGAAGTAGGTATGAGGTTAATATAGTCCACAGTGATAAGGATAGCAGGGGACTAGTATCAGAATCTTAATGAAGTCTGCAGTCCTGCTGTTATATAGACATCAACATTTTCAAGTTTGAGGCTTTAGACTAGTAACAACAAAGTTGGGCAATTAATAAACTCAGAGTTCTTGACTTTCTGTAACAGCTAAAGACCAGACAATTCAGGACCTTAGTCAGAAACAATGCACTGACTTTATGTTAGGCTGCCTTGCTGTGTTATGTGAATAAGCCACAGGAAAATAAAAAGTAAAAACCTAGTGAATTAACTGCTGTGAAGAAATCACTCTTGTACTTGCATTTTACTTTTGCTCTTAATAGTTTATCATATATTCTGTGGTTATCCACTTAATCCATATCAGGGTAACAATGATTCTGAAACTTTTCCAGTATTCAGTGGGTACAAGGTAGACAAAGTAAGTGTAGACTGGGTACCAGCCGATCAAAAGTCACAAATCACTCTCTGGTCACACCCGGCATGCATGTATACCTGTGGAAACTGGGAAGATTGTTAGGCAACCTAAGCACACATTAAGGGTTTGGGAGGAAATAAGAACTCAGTGAACCTCAACAGAAATAGCAGACCCTGCATAGAAGGCACTCTGCCAAGAACCAAACTCAAAAAACCAAGTGCTTTTTGTGCTTTTCTATCACCTTGTTTCAGTCAATATAAAGAGGTAGGTGGCTTGGAGCCAGTCAATAAAAGATCTTATGTTGGGATCTGCTAAAACCTTTGAGCTGATTATACTAGATAGTATACTTCTCAGCTGCTCCACTTTATGCAAAGTGTTCTGATTTAAATTCTAAATGCAGCAGCTTCTGCTCCACTATATCCACTCTGCTTTCTGCTGTCTCAATGATTCATAGTTTTTGGGGTTCTGATCCAGTCAGGACTAGCCTCCTGGATTGTTTTATCAGTCAAGCAATTCATGCTGGTCAGTTGCTAATGCCCTTAATTTCTTGTACTATATGGTGATGAATTGATGTCCTTCAAGGATGCATCTGCAGTCATAACAAATGGGTTGTCCTGTCGTCAGGCAGCCCTTCGGTCGGACGGATTCCAAAGTCTGGGTCCGGCTTCGGCTGATGTCGCACTTCACCCGACGTCATCTCTGCTGGTCTTCGGGTATAAAGGCATCAGCTGACGCCATTTTCCTCAGTCTTTCTTGCCGCTGGGCTCGAAGCAGAAGCTGTTCGCAAGTGCCGGTCGGTCAGATCCAGAGATTACTACTACCGAATACTACTTGAAGACTTCTAAAAGCTAAGTACCCGTTGGGGACTCTTTCTTGCCTCAGCCGATGTCAGAAAAAGTCAATAACTGTTTAACTTGTGGGAAACAAATACCTCATAAAGATTTCCACTCTTACTGCCTGCCTTGCTTAGGCCCAGACCACGACGTAGCAGCCTGTTCGCCTGTGCTTCCTTCAACTGACGACGCTTAGGCCGGTCGGAGTTTGCTGAACAGTTTTTCGCTCAGATTTTGCGTACATTATGCCGCCGGATCCTCCGACTACCCAAATTATTAAAAACGCAAAGAAAAGACCGACACTCACGGTCCGCGGTTTCGGCGAAACCACGGTTAAGCAAGCGCAGTGTCTCGGTTTCGGCGAAACCGAAAACCGGTCAATCTTCAGCCGAATCCATGACTACTACTGAGGCTCCTGCTACCTTAGTTGAATCGGCCTCAGACGTTTTGCCTACTACTGTGGTTCCTAGTGATTTATCAGACACCATTCCTTTGGATGTCTCTACCCCAGCACGTGGTGCTGCTAGGCCTCCTGCAGCCATGTCTATTAAGGCCTTTGCCAGGGCTAAAGCAGCCAAAACTGTTAAATCAGTGCCTGTTAAGCCCCCTCACACAGGCCCACTTCTAGTTCACAAATGCTTACTCTGGCAGAGGATTTAATATCCTTAATTAGGGGATCCCAATCTCACCCAGACAGGGCCTCTCAGCCCCCAGAAAAGAGACCTAGAGCAGAGCCCCCCGAGCCAGTGTCCTCTTATGATTCTTCGGATGACTCAGACATTACAGATCAGCCAGAGGCTCCTTTTTCTACTTATGAAGATTCCGATGCTGAAGAATCCATTCCATCTGCCTCTCCACCAGAGGAATTTTCCTTTGGGGAAACCTTACATGCCATGAGAGAACAATTCCAATGGCAGGGACAAGATTTCTCAGATTCAAGAAAAAGGCTTAGGACATTTCTGCACTTACCACAACATAGGCCCTTAGCTATACCTCCAGTACTGCCTGTTGTGGATGATGCATTTAATGATGTTTGCACTGCTCCTGATACTTTACCTCCAGCCCCTGCCAAACCAGATAGATTTTACAGGGTGCCAGACACTCATCACCACCTATACAAGGCCCCACTTGCAGATCCTGAGACTATATCCCAGGGGCCTAAGGCAGTAGCCTCGACCACAGCAAAAAACCCTATTCCTTCTGAAAGGGAATCCAGGTCCTTAGAAAGATGGGGGAAAAAAGTTTACACCTCTGCTACTCTCTCAGCTAGAGCTTTAAACTGTCAGTTTCATATGATCCAATACCAAGAGTTTATGCTTGATCAGTTAACTAAGAAGCTGTCCACTGATGACTCCTTAGATAAGAAATATGTTTTAGAAATGGTGAATAACATTCAGCAGGTTAGTAACCATTCTTTAAAATGTGGCTATGATGCACTGGAGGCTTCATTTAGATCAGCCATGACTGGCACAGTGATAAGAAGACATGCATGGTTGAAAGAACAGGTCTTGCCGGATCATGTTAAAGCAAAGCTGTTAGATGCTCCTATGGATAAGGCCAGTCTATTTGGTACACCTGCTCAGCAAGTAATGAAGAAAATGGAAGAGAAGGCAAAATCTGTACAAACAGTTAAGGATTTCATACAGGTTCAGCCCCCAAGGTTTAGCAGGAACTGGCCTGCCAAAAATTGGTCCTTTCCAGACTCCTCAAAATCTCAAAGAGGCAGGAATAGACGCTCTAGAGGCAGAAATCAATCCAGAGGAGGTGCCTACAGAGGACGACAGTGGCAAGGCAATAACCGAGGCACAGACACAACCACTGCCACTGCAACAGGACAATCACAGTGACTTGGCTCTGACACCGCCTACCAGGGAGCAAATAACAGCACCTTTAGGCGGAAAGTTAGCCTTATTTTCGAAAAATTGGCACTATATCACAAAAGACAAGTGGATTTTGCAAACCATAGACCAAGGTTACAGGTTCCACTTCCACACCTTACCAGTAAAAAGAGGAATGCCAAACCTACCTCCAAATCAAAAAACAGAAGCTCTAAAGCAGATAGCGCAATTAACAAAGATAAGAGCTGTGGAAAGAGTACCAATAACAGAACAGGGCAAAGGATTCTACTCCAGACTCTTCCTAGTACCAAGAAAAGAGAAAAGTTGGAGACCTATTCTCGACCTGTCCGTCTTAAACACATACATCGTTGTCCCAAAATTCAAAATGCTGACCCTACAGCAACTTCTTCCCATGCTGGGCAAGGAATGTTGGCTGGTAACTCTAGATCTCAAGGAGGCATACCTGCACATCCCCATACGACCAAATTGCAGAAGATACCTCAGATTTCTTGCAGGATCAGAGCATTATCAATTCTCAGCATTGCCCTTTGGCTTATCTACTGCGCCCAGAGTATTCACAAAATGCCTGGCATCAGTAATCGCTCACTGCAGGCTACAGGGAATCCAAATTTATCCATACCTGGACGACTGCCTGTTACAAGCGGACAACAAAAGCAAGCTGACAACAGATTTACAAAGAGTCATTTGCTTACTACAAGCCCTGGGATACACAGTCAATTTACAAAAGTCAAGACTGATACCATCCCAAACAAGAACATTCTTGGGTGCGGAATTGGACACAGCAAAACAAATGGCATTCCTAACTGCAGAAAAACAAAAACAACTCCCTCTTTACTTCTTGGCATTAACAAAGCAGAACAAACTAACAGCAAGAAAAGTACTGCAGGCCTTGGGCTTCATGGCATCATGCATAATCTTGGTCCCACATGCCAGACTGCATATGAGAAAGCTACAGTGGTACCTAAAGAATTTATGGTCTCAACACAGGCACAGCTTAGAAACCGAAATCCCACTAATCCCATGCCTGAAACACCCAGGCTTGCCCTTCCACAACTTTCAAGCAAGCCAAACCATCACAACGGACGCCTCAGACCTAGGCTGGGGGGCGCACATGTTGGACAAATGCATACAAGGATTGTGGACTCCAGGCCAGCTGCACCTGCACATAAACCAAAAAGAAATGCTGGCAGTAAAACTAGCAATCCAGAAATTCAGACCATTCCTCAAAGAAGGCCATTTAATGATAAGGACAGACAACACCACAGTCATGTGGTACATCAACAAACAGGGAGGCACTCATTCATACCCCCTATGCAGAATGACTCTGGACCTTTGGAATATGGCTCTGAGCTACAACATCCAGTTACAGGCAATATTTGTGCGGAAAAGAAAACACCCTAGCAGACATGTTAAGCAGAACCACCTCGGATGCTCACGAATGGATGCTACACCCGGACATTTTCAAGGCCATCACAAAGAAATGGGGAACGCCACAAATAGACCTATTCGCATCCCCACTCAATCACCAGCTCAAAAAATTCTGCACAAGGACATACCACCCACTTGCATGGAAGGTGGATTCTCTATCCTTCAGTTGGAAAGGCCTGACAGCATATGCATTTCCACCTCTTCCTTTGATGCACAAGGTACTACTGAAAATCAAAGAGGAACGCCCAAGGATAATCCTGATAGCTCCGAATTGGCCAAGACAACACTGGAATCCATTGCTGAGGAGCATGTCTCAGGGGAGAATGTGGTCAATACCCCTGATGCCTTTGATGTTAACTCAGAACAACTACAACATCATGCACCCAAACCTAAAACCTTGCAACTGACTGCCTGGAACATCACATAGCAGCAACTAACCCAGACCTATCCCAAAGGGTTAAAGACATTATCCTTGAAGCCCGCAGACCTTCAACAAGAAGGAACTATGCAGGAAAATGGAAAAGATTTGTCATTTGGAGTACTGAAAGAGGAAAAGATGTGTCGAACATAGATATTGCTAACATCCTGGAGTACTTGGCAGAGCTTCTACATACAGGCCTGTCCTATTCCTCCATCAAGATACATGCATCAGCTATTTCAGCAGAATACAGCTTCGATACACCTGTCTTTTTGCATCCTCTACTCAGGCAGTTCCTCAGAGGGATCAAGAATGTAAAACCTCCTAGGAAACCACCATTACCAGCATGGGACTTGAACTTTGTGCTAGAAAAATTGACACTCCCTCCATTTGAACCAGCAGCAACAGCAGATCTTCAACACCTATCATGGAAAACTGCTTTCCTACTGGCAATTACTTCAGCAAGGAGGGTTTCGGAACTACAGGCCTTAATGGCAGTACAACCCTTCCTAATCTTCCATCAAGATAGGGTGCCCATGAGAACTAATCCTACATTTATGCCTAAGGTGGTATCCAGAGTGTCTTTAAACCAGGCAATCCACCTACCTACCTTCTTTCCCAATCCACAGAACAGGGGGGAAAGACTGCTGCATACCTTGGATGTACATAGACAGTTACGCTACTACCTGGACAGAACCAAAGGTGACAGAAAAACTGACCAGCTTTTAGTAGCCTATGCAACAGGAAGGGAAGGAAAAGCAATTTCCAAACAGACAATCTCCAAATGGATAGGAAATTGCATAAGATTCTGTTACTCCTACCACGGAAAACCAATTCCACAGAACATAAGACCTCATTCTACAAGGGCTACAGCCACTACCACAGCTTTCTTACGAGGAGTGGCAACCAAGAACATTATTGAGGCGGCTACTTGGACCTCCGTGCATACATTTGCCAAGCATTATAATTTACCTCTATACTCTAGATCCCGAGCAGGGTTTGCCACTGCTGTACTGCAAGGGATCCTAACTACACCATAATTCTTCTTCCTCCTCCCCTAGTTTGGCTATGGTATTCTACCCATTTGTTATGACTGCAGATGCATCCTTGAAGGACATAGTACAGTTTTGTACCTACCATAAATGTAGATGTCCGAACAGGATAGCATCTGTAGTCAGGATTACCCACCCTCCTTCCCCTCTGTGGTACTCCTAGGGTATTTACCCTCCTAATAGCTAGCTGGGGGGGAGACTCTTATGGTGTATTTGTTTGTATATATGTACATACATTGTTATTTTTTGTGTTTGCCTTCTACTTTTTTGGAAACATTGGCATTTATCCAAAATTTAGCTTACCAAGAGGGCAACTGGCATCTGGGGCAAGAAACACTGAGGAAAATGGTGTCGGCTGATGCCTTTATACCCGAAGACCAGCAGAGATGACGTCGGGTGAAGTGCGACATCAGCCGAAGCCGGACCCAGACTTTGGAATCCGGCCGACCGAAGGGCTGCCTGACGACAGGACAACCCATTTGTTATGACTGCAGATGCTATCCTGTTCGGACATCTACATTTATGGTAGGTACAAAACTGTACTTTTCCCAGCTTTGTCACTAATTCTGACTAGGTAAGCACTTGAGAACTATGCCTAATGCCTCTGTTTATTCTCTACTATCTTATTTTCATTTAAAACAATGTACTGACATGCAACTCTGTTGTTGTTGTCTTTCTGCTTTTCCCGGTTAGGGGTCATCACAGCGGAACTCCGGTCCGCTAATGATTGGCAGTAGATTTTCATGAACACCGAGGTGCCAGCTCGATGTTCAACCTTCAATGAAGGCATGCCCATTTACGCATGTCTTTCGAACACCCACCCAACCACGGGACGGGCATGCAGACTCCACACAGAAGGCACTCCCCGCACTCCAGCTGAGAATTGAATGGGAGAACCTCTTGCTGTGAGGCAACAACACTACCGCTGCACCACTGCAGATGACATGCAGCCACTCTAAAGAAAATTCATTGAGTAAAACTGGGGCTATGGCACACATCAGAGAATTGAACAGATGGTTATTATACAATGATAATACTGAATATGTGCTCATAACATAAATAAATGTAAACACTGCAAATGAACTGGGAAAGCTAAATAATGTCAAGGTCTTAAAGAAATATCTCCAGTTTATTGAATCAGATGTCATTTCTATATAAGCTAATAACTGCTAGGTTTAGTTTATTATTCTTTGCATAATCAGTTAAAGTTATGTTTCTTTTGAAGTTTTTCTTGTGGTTCTTGACTGAAACTTGTTTGATCACCATCTGTTATGCTTACAGTATTCCTTTTAGGTTATTAGAGACTATGGACATACATGTTTTATAATCTATGTTAAGTAAGGACACAGGACTGTATGAAAAGCATTTTGTCAGTTCTTTATCCTATTATAAAATTGTGGGAGTTACAGAATATTTCCACAAAGGGTACGGAATTTACATTCTGGAGCAATAAAAATATCCTTTATAGAAGGCAATATGATTATTTTTTAAAATTTTTAATTACAATTTTTAACAATGACTTCTTCTTCTGGCTTTTCTCAGTTAGGGGTCGCCACAGCGGATCACCTGTCCGCTCATGATTGTCAGTGGAGTTTTATGGAGTCAAGTTTCCAGCCCAGCGCCCAACCTTCCACTGAATGCACACATACACATGCACTCATGCCTAGGGCTAATTTAGAGTATCCAATTCACCTACAGCATGTCTTTGGGATGTGGGTGGAAACTGGAGCACCTGGAGGAAACCCACATTACCACAGGGAGGACATGCAGACTCCGCACAAAAGGCACCCCAGCCAAGGATCAAACAGGATAAACTCTTGCTGTGAGGTGGCAATGCTAACCACTGCACCACAGCAGCCACCCAAAATTTTTAACAATAACAATAAATGAAAATAAAAAAAAATCAAAACCTAGCAACAAAATAACTATTTACAGTAGTGCATATCAAGAAATTCATAAAAATGAAACCATTATTTTTTTCAAATAAATCACTTAATTTCTTTCAGTGTGTGTGTGTGTGTGTGTGTGTGTGTGTGTGTGTGTGTGTGTGTGTGTGTGTATATATATATATATATATATATATATATATATATATATATATATATAGATATAGATGTGTAACATTTGGTGTTCTTAGTTTAATAGTTGACAATTATTCTTTTGCTTACACTTTTAGCTAAATAAATGAATTCTATAAATGATGGACCAGTTTTACTTTTCCAATTTTTTTGTAATTACTTTCCTTGCTATATAGCTAAAATAGACCATAAAGAGGCACTTGGATTCTTTGAACAAATTCTGGAGTTGGTACAGTGAATAAAATCAAAAAAAATAATAATAATTATATGTCTGCCAGACCACAAAGCTTGAGTGAAATTAAATTAATTCCAAAAAAGAGATATCATTTTATACTCTAACACCATATGAATCTAGTCTGCATCCAAAGTATCTCCACATCTCCAATAATTTATATATTTTTAATTTATACATTACTGCAATCTTATAAGGGTTATAAAGGTTTTATGTAAATATTTATAAGTAAAAAGTTTCCAATAAAGTAAAGAAGTAGAATTACCTGTCAATTTATTGATTCTTGTAGAATAATTCCAATAAGTCAGTTAAGGAAAAATTAGAATCTGTTCTAATAATTCTATATATTTTAGAAAAATAAGACTTATTATTCATTAAATTACTATTACTATTAATATTAAATAACAATTCTTACATTTTTGACCATATTTCATGTATGAGTGAAACACTATTTTAATTTTATCACTTACAAAAATCTTTTCAAATTTGTATACTGGACCAATTATCATTTACTAAACTATATCTAGCTAGAAAATAATCTTCCAAATGTACTTTATTACCATTTAGGAATTGATGCTAAAAGATTAAACTACTATCTTTAATAGTTTCTAAACATTTATTTGTAAATCCTGTAGGAAACATTAAAAAATAAGACTCTTGACTATACAATTAGATATCTCCTAAATGTGGAAAGGATATAATTAAAAGAAGTATAAATATAGTTTTTACTACTACTAATACAAAAATCTTTTAGAAACCAGAAACATTTATTAACTACAATTTGAGTATGACTCTCTACTGTATGTTTTATTATTAACAGGTAAACTTCTGTCTCATGGATTAATTTCCATTTGGAATCATATGAAGAACTGAGCCATTGAGCTATATTTTTTATTGATAGTTGATTTAGTATATAATTCAATATTTGGGAAAACTACCACCTTCATTCCAGCTTTTTGTATGCCATTCAAAATAGATCCTTGTTTTTAGAATACCATAAAAAATAAGAAAAATAGAGTTTATTTTCTTAAAAAATCTTTTGTAGGTGTTAGAATTAGCAACTGTATATAAAGCAAGATTTTAGGTAGAATTACCATTTTAATTAAAGTAAGTCTATCTTCCATAGTGTAAAATAATTTGTTCTAACATGTGGTTAATTGGTTAAGTATAATAATTCCATTTCTATAATTTAATAATTCACTAACATTGATCCCTTACAACTAAACATTATAATAATTCCAAGATATTTAATTAGTATTGTCCCACTTAAAATTTCTATATCTTTTTAGTGTAGCATGTAGGATCTTAGTCATTAGTACTACATTAAATTTTACAGTGAATGAATGTTAAATTATACATCTCTTCAAAATATTTGGAATTAACTATGTACTTTAAAGATGATTCTATATTGCCAACAATAAGTAAAATATCCACAAATAGTTGTACTTTAAAGGAATATTTCAAATCTATTGAAAAACCCCTTATATTTTTACTTGCTCTTATGTAATTAGCAAAGGGTTCTATATTTAAAGCAAACAACAAAGGAGATTTGAGACATCCTTGTTTTGTTTCTTTTAGTATTTTAAAAGATTTTGAAAGAAAAGAGCCTATTTTAACAGATGAAGATGAATTATTGGGTCTATATTAAAATACCAAAAGCTCACTTATGTGAATACCTAAATGCTGGCACATAAACAGCAAACTGCAAGAACACCAAACGTCCTGAAGCGTGAAATTCAAAATATCGAATTCCCATAGTTGGTCAACCCCACCACACATCACATACTACCTACCCAAACAAAATAATAATCCACACTTCCCCATATCTACACTCCACCCATATATCCCATATCCGAATCAAACATTCACCATACACAAATATATCTAACTATAAACAAACAACATCCAATTATGGGAAAAGTGTAATTTACGTATATATTCACCTACACAACTATATTACTATATATACACTTAACATAACCCTACTTCTAACCCTAAACTATAGGTTGCATGTATTATTATATATGCACTTACCTTAACCAGCAACGTAACCCTAAGGTCAGTAACTATTGCACATTTACGTTAGGATGCTATACCAGATAAGGGCCAACTATGGGAATTCGGTATTTCAAATTTCATGCTTCAGGACATTCAGTGTTCTCGCAATTCTCTATTTATGTGTTGGTATTTGCGTAAGTGAGGTTTCAGTATTTTAATACAGACCCAAATTATTATATATCATTGTAGTTAAATTAATAAACTCTTAGGAACTTTATACAAATGACTCCAAATTATTGAGTCAGAAGCTTTATTTATATCAAAACTTATTATCAAAAGTTTTTTTTGTTCTTATTTGCAAAATCTATTAAGGTATTAAGTCTAATGATGTTATCTTCTACCCAACCCTTCTATTTAATATAAATCCAGTTTTATCATCATTAATTATTCCTGCCAATATAATATTCATTCTATTTGCAATAGTAGACATAAACATTTTATAATCTATGTTTAAAAGCGAAACAAGATTATACGAGGAACATAGTTTATATGCTTAGCCTGCTGTAAAATAGGTGAAACAAGAAAATTTCAGAGATGGAGATATATTGGAAGTAGATTTAATTTCTTCAGATGCTTTCAACAAAATGCTTAATATATTAATTGGAATTAACTTGTATAATACTGGAATTATACCATCTAAACCTGGAGCTTTATTAGTTTTATTTTTATTTAATTCAACTTTTTAATTCCTTAAATGGAAAAAGGCTTATCAATTCTATTTATTTGCTCATTAGTTAATTTAGAATGTGTATTGTCTTTTAGAAAGCAATCAACTTGACTATAACTTTTCATACTTCCATTATTATTTATTTATTTGTTCATAATGTTTTCTAAAGCATTCTAATATATCAGTTAAATCATTCACAATTTTATTTTTACTTCCAAAGTTATAAGAAATTTCTTTAATATGGCTTGAATTATTCATTTTCTTGGATCTAATAGCTAGTCTGCATACATATTTAGGATTTAAAGAGTACTATTGTAGTTTTGACATTTCTAAGTTTATTGGAGTCTTATGATTTAGAATGTTGGCATATTTTTGATTTAATGCTTTCAACTCTGAGTTTACAGACTTGATATTTGATTTTTTATTTAAATTTAATGTATTAATTTTGGATTGTAATCCATTTGATTCTCTATCCCGTTATCTTATTTTGCCTATATACCAATTTTTACTTTTACCATTCAAATAAGCTTTCAAAGTATCCCACAAAATGAACTCAGTAACTTCACCATTATAATTAAACTCTAAAAAAACTTTTTTATCTCATTTATAAACCATTCTTTAAAACCATTAATTTTAATTATATACGCAGGTAGTCTCTTACAAATTATTAAGTTATTAGGTTTTAATATAATATTATAAGTAATTGTGTTGTGATTAGTTAAAGGGCAAGAAACTAATAATACATATTCAGTTCTAAAATTCAAACTACTAGAAGTAAACACCTTATCAGTAATAGTTTGAGTACCAAATCTAAAAGATTGAGTATAATTATGAGAATTAGATAATCTTAAATTGTATCTGTCTCTCATATTCATATAATTAGTATAGTTTCAATTACTTTTGACATAGTCAAATAATTTTTCCATAAGATAAGATGGCCTCTTTGTTTTGATCCAAAATGAGAATCTACTGAAATAGTATAATCTTTTAAAAGCATTCTATTTACAGCATTAGATAACAGGTGTGTTTCTTGGAAAAAAAATCAATATCAGCTTTTTGAAGTTTTAGATATTTAAATAAACTGACCCTCTTTAAAGGATTATCTAGGCCATTGATATTCAATGAAATACATTTATATTGAGACATCTATCAAATACAAACATTAAACATTAATATGAAATGATTTCATAATGCAAAGAAGAATTAATTTTTAATGCTACTTGATATGGACAAAAATGTAAGCATTAAAATTAAATAATTTACTATCTCCTAACATTGAATAATATATTTCTAGTTTGATGATATACTCATACAAAATATTCACTAACGACTTTATAAAACTACCTAAACTCAATATATTGTTACTACTTCTAGCTAATAAATGAATACACATCTTAAAATATAATGACTGAGCATACTCATACTATAAAATTCTTACAATAATAATCTTATATATAATCTATGTATTCAATATCTCAGGAAGCTACTACTAAATTTACTTAAGTTGGCAAGACTTTTCTTTTTATATCATAGTAAGTACAGCTATAACAGTATTATGTCTTGCATTAAATTAGATTCATAATGTAGGTTAGATCACAATAAATCAACATATAATATATATTTAAGGTATAACTAATCCTTCAGCACTCTTGTTTCATTCATAAATAAAAAACAAAAGCAAAATACCTAAAAATAAAATTCCTTTTAATAAAACAGCTCTAAGAAATAACCACATCTAGGAATGAAATAAATGCATTGTTTAAAGCATAAAGCAGAACAGCAATCTACTAATAACATACTGCAACATGTATTTCAACAAACAGATGCTAAATCATATCACAAATTTAATAGCTCCAGTAACTAGTATAGAATATGGACATAAAGTGAGATGTTTAAGAAGAAATTATATAAAAAGCATAATTCCTACAAGGAATGTAAACATTTAACAATGAATTTATATCTTTTTTAATAAATTAAGAAGTGTTTGCTTATATGATTGCTTTACATGACAGAGTCATGTTACAGTCCTTGAAGAGTTTTTATTTTGTTACCAGTGTTTGGAGGTAAAACACAATGCACATGTGATTCTCTTATTTACATGGAAGGTATTACATAAATCTAAATAATTATCACAGTAAAGATAGAAAAAGCCCAACAAGTTCTATACAGAAGCTTAGAAAACAATTGTAGTAATCATATTTTTTTCAGATTAGATGCTAACATAATAAAATAAAAAGTCCACTATTCTATAATTAACAGAGCACTTCAGACTTGTAGTGCATGACTTATCAATTACTTTTTACTGTTTTGTTTAGTTTAGTCTAAAAAAAAACACTTTAATTGCAACATATAAACATGTTCATTTGTTCGCACATTGTTAAACATAACCTTGACAATTAAACACTTGCTTAAATTATAGCTGTTTAAGACAGCTTTGTACATTTGTCATGAAACATGCATCTAAATGCACTATAAATATTAAATTATTCTGCAATGCAAAGCTGAAAATTTGATTAGCAGCAGTAACAAGAATATATGTCATCAGATTTTTAACTCTACACCCTTGAACATTTTTACCCAGGAATTAATAGGGTAGTAAATTAATTGTTTTATATTACAAAATAATGTAAGAAATTGAAATTCAATAAATCAACACCACAGCAATAAATCCAAACAAAATCTCCAAAGAGCAGTTTTAATAAACCAGAGTAACACAAACTCATTCAGTGAGCGTGTTTGTCTTGCAAAAGACTTCTTCAGACTGAATAAGAGAAAAACTTAAGTGCTTTTATACACATTATCATACCACTAATTGGTTAATTATTCAATTACAAAAACATCATCCATTTTGTGCAATTAAATAACTTTCAAAAAAGATTCCACATTAAAATAATTCTTTAAAATGCATATATAATAACAACAAATAAGACTTCATGGAAAAAAACAGTATGTTTTATATATTAATACCATGTTCAGTGTTTTAACCTTTTTCTTTTCAAATATATTTAAAATTTTTCTTTGGCATTAAGTCCTGGAGGGTGACATGCATTTAACTTTAAAATCCAACAATACTCTTTCCAGTCTAATTCATCTTTTGCCCCAAGCTTATTTTCAAAATTTGAAATGTCTATTACCATAAATTTTGGTCTCCCTATACACCCAGTATTGTTATAATGCTTTACCCATGCATTTGACACATCTTTATTCTGGACTGTCTACATATGTTCTCTCATTCTTTTATAAAATTCTCTGCCTGTCCTACCCACATAGTAAGAGGCACATTGTGAGCAAACAGATAAATGAACTGCAAATTTGACCTTATAAATATTCTCATTATGTATTTGTATTTTAACATTATTAACATATATTTCAGTTGAACCTTTATAGATAAGCTTGCAAAATTCACAATTTAAGCATTTCCATATATTTTCTTTCCCTTCATTAATATATTTTACCTTGTCTTGGAATATGCTTTTAAGATTTTTACCTTTTTTGTTTACAAATATAGGCTCATCTCCCACTATTTTCTTTATCTCAGAAAAACCACTCATAATTTTCCAATTGTGCCTAAACAAACTTTTTATATGCCCTCCATCTACTGAGTATGGAACAACCATTCCTAGCTCATATTCATTGGGCTTTTGATTACAATGGAGTGCATCTGCATTCTCTGATGAATTGTAAACATTGCAAGCTTCCCTAACATCTTTTGCTTCATTTAATTTTTTCCTTACTATTCCTACTGGATAGCTCCTGGCTCTATACTTATTACACAGTACCTTACTTTCTTCAAAAAATATTTTGTCACAATATATAAAATACTTTTACTTAATGTGTTTTAATATAGTACATTAATGCTATGAGTAATGCATCTAAAAATGTAGATAAACCAGTGTTGCAGTACATTTAGACGAAGATACAAATTGTTTGTTGTTCAGCAACTATATTACTTTTTATATATTTTTGCTATAAAACATCAATTAAATAATTTTAAACCCTACTCATTATTTCTTCTTGTAAACATAATGACACTTCTATGAAGCATTTTGTTAGTCCAATTTCTTCACTTGTCTTAACATTCCAGTTGATACGCTTCCTGTTTCATTGAGGTCATAGGTCAAAAAGTCCTTCCTGTATCTTTAGCAATTGTTGAGATGCATCTGTAAGTAAAACTATCTTGTGACTAATTTTAAAAGCAAAAAATATTAACTGAGTGTTTTGAGTGGGAAATATAATTTAAGTGAAGGAAGCTCACCACTGCTTTGGGCTATCAGAGCCATTCAAAATAAATGCTTAACACAGATATTCATTAATAGATCCTATATAATGCCTCAAACACTGTAACCATACAATAACGTACATCAAACATTCAAACCTGGGAAAAACCCCAACTACCAGCCCAATGAAACACCAAATTTAGATAAATAAGATAATTATTATCGTAAATCCTGCAACACAGTAACTATTATAATACAAATAAAATTTTCTTTTAAGTATGAAGACTATTTAGTAATGAATACTTCTGTAATCAAATTTGATATACTAAATAAAAACCTTACCCTTATTATAGATGATACTCACATGGGGATGCTAAGCTAAACATGAGTATATTAGAAAATTATAACTTTTTGTCTCTCAGGAAGAAAAATTCTACATTTTGCTGGGAAAACAAGTTGAGATTTAATGTTCAGT
The DNA here is from genome assembly GCF_019279795.1 of Protopterus annectens. Taxonomy (NCBI): domain Eukaryota; kingdom Metazoa; phylum Chordata; order Ceratodontiformes; family Protopteridae; genus Protopterus; species Protopterus annectens. The sequence goes on along the minus strand of NC_056732.1, from coordinate 213,676,780 downwards.
TTCTTAATTTTTTAGTCATAATAGATGAACAGTAGTTATTATCAAATCTAACGATGCTTTCTTTTATTTTACAGGAGGGTTTGCCCATGCTAACTTCAAAACCAAATTTTTATCCTGATTGGACATAAATCTAACAATTACAGACCGTGGAAATGGTTTGTTTTTTAACGAATTGCTTGAAAGGGATTTTACCAAAAGAGAGAGCTTCTGGTAAGTTCAAAGATTTTGGCAACCAGTTATTTAAAACTATATCATATTGCCTCTATCTTCTTTCTCTGGAATTCCATATATTCTAATGTTATTTCTTCTAGACCTACTCTCTAAATCTTCTATTTTTTTTGAGGAGTAAAGTATTTTACTTTAGTATAAATTGAATATGATGCTCATTTTCTGCCACTCTACCATTAATGTAACTTACTGATTCTTCAGTTGTTTAAATCTGCAGTGACTGTTGTTCAATAACTTCATTCAATAAGAACATTTGTTTCTTACATTCTTCGTTATATTATCCATTTTATTTCCAGTTTGTCCATTTTCAATGAAAGATTCTGGATGCAGGTTAATATGGACTGCAATTCTTTCATTGTAGTTTCTTGGGAACTACCTTTAGAGTGGCTCATTTTAACAAAGAAACTTGATGTTATTCTGACAGGAAAAAAAGCAAAAGAAAAAACACAAACTTGATATTTCTTGAAATATACTTTTGTATAAATATTTAATAAATTTATTAGTCAGAAAAGACTTTTAACTAAATTTTTGTAATAAAATTTTGTCAAAAAGCTTCAAAAGAAGCAGCGCAAAAGATTATTGCTGTTAACTGCTCATCATCTTGGTCATGTCCTTGGTGATATAATTTCTTGAAAGATATATCTATATATTCCCAGTAATATATAACTTACTTCAAACCCATAAAATTGCTGATTTTTTAATATTTCATTTTTACTTTGTTACTCTTTGAATGATAGGGCTGATACTAGCATAATGGAAAATATACCGATCATTTTTGTCATTCTAATAATTATTTTAGTTTTAGAAAAATATCCCACTCCTCAACTTTATATTTTCCCTTAGAATATCCTATGAAAAATCCATTGTGCCTTTCTGTTCTGCATTTTATTTTTAACAGTAAATTATTCTCAGCAACAAGCCAAAACTGCTTGAAACCTTTTCTCACACACTTCATGCCTTGTTTTTGTGTATGATACCACCTGATACACCTATTCTGCACAAAAGTAGAAACATTTAGGCTGACTTGAATAGAATGTAGCACATTTATTGTTCATCAAAAATATCTGACGAATTTGTCTGCTTTTCTAGTTTAATATTTTATTCAAGAAAACATTCCTGTCTCCCAGTCCAAAAGTCAGTTGTATCAAATATTTTTTATCCCAAATATTTAAGAATGCATGTGTAAATTAGATTTAGTCTCATCATGCATGACCTGATCAGTTTCTAACTGACAAAAAATCTTCCAGTGTAATAATAAGATCTTCACACCCAAATCACTCCAGATTTCAAAACTAATTTTACTTCAAAGAAACCAATGTTTTATTTGAAGCAGGCAGCATTTCCAAAGATACCCTAAAATATTTTTCTCAAAATGTATAAGGCTCTTCCATTCAGCATTTGAACACCTGACTGAAGGCTGCAATAGCAAAATCCCCAAAACATATCAATTAGGTACTTTTGTCTCTGGCCCTGTAAAAAAAAAAAAAAAACATTTATGGTAGATTCCTCACCACTCGGATGTCAACTTTGCATATCTTGAAAACCCATCAAACTGGACATTACTATTACTATGGGAAGCTGATTCAGTCTCTGAGTCGCTCTTCTTCCTCTTATTTTGCTCTGCATCATCGCCTTTGCCTTACGGTATCATCAGACTTTCCTCCTAAAGTAACAGTACAATAATGTATATGTCAAGCAGGCATATACTTCTTAAAAACTACAGTGCCTTACATAAAGTCAGTACATTGCATCTGACAATTGTAATGATACTTTTGTCAGTAATCCTGCCCTGGATAAATTCACTAGACAGTTTCCCAGCATTCCAATTGCAAGAATAGTGGATTTCTCCATTTTCCTGACAACACTAGCACTAGTCAGCATGAATACCACCCGAATTTTCCACTGACAGTCGGTCATGCCTAGTAGGAGCAACCCACTCAGGAAAAATGAATTAACCACAAATGATGTGAAGGGAGGCAAGTAAGAGTTTAGGAATGAGATTTTTTTTTTTTTGCATTATGTAGGTATAACAATGTTTTGAACATGAAGCAAGTGATAAAATACAGGGATAATATCAGTGGCTTCGGTTCATAGGTTCATAGGCTGGTACTAGGCTATCAGCCCTAGGGCCTATACAAGCCTAGCCATAACAATTCCCTGGTTATTTCTCCCCACACTATTTACTTCCCTAGACCCCTGTCTAGCAGGGCGACTGACATGATCCCCGGGGTGAATTTCCTTTCTCCCATCCAATCATCAAGGTTCATTTTGAAGAGGGCTAAAGAGGTGCTCTGCTTGACATGTATGGGCAGTCTATTCCAGAGTCTGGGGAGTCTCTAGGTCAGGAACCTATCCCTCCAGCATGTTTTGTTTATTGTGATGACAAGGTTTAGATCCCTGGAGCGTGTGGCTCTGAGGGATTGGGATTTCTTTAAGTGTAACATGTCCAACAGCTCTGGGTTTGACATGACCTTGTATATTAAGCAGAGATCGCCTCAGAGTAGACAATATGCGACAGAGTATAGCTGGAGTTTTTTAAGGCGGTCAGCATAGGGCATCAGCTTTAGGCCTGTGATTCTTTTAGTGAGGTATTTCTGCGGCCTTTCCAGTTGTTGCAGATGTCTTGAGATGTACATACCAAATGGGGCATTGTATTCTATAATGGGTCTAATGAGGAAAGAGTACAGTGGGACAATTACCTCCTTTTTTTCTGGATGAAAAGCCCTTAGTGATGAGGTGTGCCACATAGAAGGATTTCCTGACTGTTGTGGCAATGTGGTTATTAAAGGTAAGACCACTGTCCACCTGTGTCCCTAAGTCTCTTAACACTTTCTGTGTTTAGTGTACTGCGACCTATGTGGTAATTCACAGGTACATGTCTTTTCCCAAAGGGGATGAATGTACATTTCTTACCAAGCATCTGTTTCTGTAAGGCCCTTTTCTAGAGTATCCACATCATTTGGGGATTCAGTAATGGCTCCCAGTTTGCAGTCATCTGTGAACATTGTTAGCCAGAGTCCCTTAGTGTTGGCGTATTCTTCAGAGAAGTAGATGCCAAACAAGAGCGGCCCCAGGACTGAACCCTGAGGTACTCCACTTGTCACTTGTCTGGAGCTGGATTTGGAGTCAACTACTTTTACAGTGTGGGTTCTGTCATTAAGCCAGTTGGCAACCCATCAAGTGACGTAGGGATTGATGTCCAGCTTAGTAAGTTTATCTATGAGTCCAGAGTGGGGGATGGTGTCAAAGGCCATGGCAAAGTCCAGATAGGCTGTGTGAACTGCCTTACCCTCGTCCACGGCTCTGCAGACTGATTCGAAGAAGTCAGTCAGGTTGAGGAGACAAGATCGGCCCTTCACGAACCCAAACTGGGTGGGATCTAGTGTTTTAAGGTTGTCAATGTCTTTGTTTATAAGTTCCATGATAATACGTTGTATGGCCTTGCAGATCAGGCTTGTCAGACTGATGGGGCAGTAGTTCCTGAGATCCAAGGTGGATTCCCCCTTGTGGAGTGGGATAACTGTAGCTGTGCACCACTCAGTGGGCACGAAGGCTGAGGTGAGGGTATGCTTACACATGACACTTAGGTGAGGTGCCAGTTCACTTTGTAGTTCATGTAGTACACAGCCTGGAATGTCATCTGGTCCCATGGATGCTGTATTCTTAGCTTTGGAGAGTGCGTTTTTTACCTGTGTGGCCATTATTACTGGAATTTGGCAATCTTCCAGTACTGAGATGAGCCATTTAGGGGGTGAGAGGGGGGTGAAGTTGCCACTGAATCGATCTGCCAGGATATTGGCAGTATCCTTGGGATCAATATATTTAATGCCATTCTGTTGTAGCTCAGAGCAGATCTCAGCATTGCCATTTAGATACTTGACATCGTTGTAGAATAACTTGTGGTTGTCTTTGGAATCTTTGGCAATTCTATTTAGTAGATTTAAAGCAACATTTGAAGTAAGAAGGATCAGCATATTATGAATCTTAATACCAAGTACTTAAATTAATACTGTAGCACTGGCATTGCAGTTTAGCATTAGAGGGGAGCAGCACTCATTAGATGCTATCCTTTGGCTAATGCATTAATGTCAGGTTTCATCTATCTGAGTTGGTGGTAGCACATGTGACTGTTAAAGTCCCATAGCACATACTGTAAAAGGAGGAGGGGTTATTTAACAAAACCTACTTCCATCATAAGCAGAAAAACATAAATTCTGTATTTCAAGCATACATCAAAAAAAGAGAAATAATGAATATAATTCAACATTAATACACATTACATAGAAATAAAAAAAACAGTATTTTTATTATAGCTTAGATACTTCAGCATCCATTATTTCTCTTTTGTTTACTTATACATATGTTAAATGCCCTATTGCTTATATATTTGAAGCCCTATATACTAAATACAAACTGAAATTATACTATCATCCTTTTCTTTTATTATTCTTTTTGATGCAAATATAATGTACATTCTACTGCTTACATCATGTATTTTGAAACTGTCCTATTGTATGTGTCATTCAATTTATCTTTATTGTGCTGTAACTGAACTGTTAGTATGATTGTATTAAATGTAACATTTATTGTTTTGAATGTCCTGGGCTGAGACTGAAACTAATCAGTTTTTATCAGTGCTCTGCCCTGGTTAACAGATTCAAACAAATAAATAATTCAGTTCTTTTAACTATTGTCATTTAAAATACTCCCATTATGTGAATTTCTAAGTCCACAGATATTCCATCGATACTTTCTGTATAACTCTGAAGTCCCGCACATACAATTTTATTCATATAATGTTTTCAGCAGTTTCTGTCATAACTCGTATGCAGCCCTGCATACTCCCCCATTTTTAGTTACAGTCACTTTTTCTCTTGGATGATACTTTTCAAAAAACAAACCTCCAGTATTTGTAATCCTTCTGTGTGAAACTGAATATTTTATATTCTACCTTCCATACCATATCCTATGCAATTTTCCTTATTAATTTCTAAAAATGTTTGGTCTAAAGTGATTGAATGAAGCATTTATCATAATTTGTTTCTTTTCATTCTGTACAAGTTAATTGGGAACTCCACACCAATACCTAGTCTTGCAGTTATCTCCATTAGGTTTTTTATGTCTTTTACAATTTTGATTGTGCTTACTCCAAAAACTATAGACCTTAGTGTGCACTCTTGCTCAATACCTTTCTTTTGCTGTACTTCTCCTTCTGGTAACCCATTCACTATGTAATCATTTCCCCCTCCTTGCAATTGCCATCAGTTACTGTCCCTGTTCTTGTAGTCTATAGGACCTGCCTTACTCTCACTTAGACAGCCTGGTCCACATCCTGGGACTGTGAGGAGATATAGGATGCTGGAGCAGCATCAAACTGATGCCAGGGAATATGTCATAACCCCCTCCCCCACCCCATGGCAGCCTTGTTAGATCTGCAATTGCTGCTTACACGAACTGAATGCAAGATTCAGTGCATTTGCAATCTCATGACAAAGCGGCATACAACTTGCAGTGTGGAGCTGATCAGGCTCTTAATGCTGTTTTTGCAGTGAGCGTAGGCAGTTTCTCTCACCCAGGATGGACGAGCTGTATCTGCCACTTATTCTCACCCCCCACCTGACCCCCTAGTACTAATGACACTAGTTGAACACAAGTCATTCAGGTGCAGTTAGAGATTTGTCTCCCTGCACAATGGAGCTGGATTAATGCTATGTAATCATTTTGTTTTTCGATAACTTGCATTTAGCTAGTTATCAATATTTCCCCATCTATTCTTGTACTCTTGGTGTTTCCTTTATTATATGCATGTAGATTGCATGTAAACATCCTTGTTTCTTGCATTCTGACTAATTTCTTCTTCAAAAGTGGTTATAACACTTCCATTAGTTTCTTTTTTCCAAGATATTAGCTAAACATTTAGAGCCCTAGTTCATGATTTATACTGAAATAATGTGTACCTCACAAACTCTGTGGGTGTACATTAACTCAACGATAACTGAAAAGTACAAAATAAGAAAAAAAACTCATGCTTTTCAGTTACCTCAAGTCACCCATCCTCAGAAATAGTATTAAAGAACATCTTTGTGCAACAGAGCAATAGCTGATGCAGTGAAGACCCAACAGAACAAAACATTGCTTAAAACTATACACTTCAAGTAAACAAAATGTGATGTGAAAACACTCTGTTCTCCAGAGTTCATTAAGGGCCTTCACTTATCTAAATCTGCCTTATTGTAGTTTCTTCATAAAATTTCTTTGTTGCTCTATATTCATATTTCTTTTTCCTGTTAGTAGCATTAATTTAACATATAAGAAAGATCATTTAATTGCCAGTTCACAACACCATATAAAAGTCATATCCTAGTCCATCCAGTCCTGGTGATTTCATACCTCCCATTTCCTTTACTACCTTTATAATTTCTTCCACTGTTATAACTTTATTCATAATCTGTTATATATAATATCATCTTCTTCCTATTTTTACCTTTTGTTTGTCTCACTGTGCTCAGACCATCTTTCTGACTACTGTTGCATTACTAACAACTTTTCCTTCGACAGCTTTCTTTCCAATTGCATACATTAGTTTTCCCATATCTCTTTATTTCTCTCTCTCTCTCTCTTTGTGTGTGTGTGTGTATATATATATATATATATATATATATATATATATATATATATATATATATATATATATATATATATATATATATATATATATATATATATATATATATATATATATATATATATATATATATATATATATATATATATATATATATATAATAATCTATCTATACATATATATATATATATATATATATATATATATATATATATATTTATATCTAAACATATATATATTATATATATAATATATATATATATATATATATATATATATATATATATATATATATATATATGGATCTACTTTACTTCATGGAATTAACAAAACATTGAAATTTAAATAACTGAGATGAGAAGAATGAATGTTTACAACAGCAAGAGTCTACAGGATCGGAACCTAGAACTTCGAACTAGCTATATATTTTGAATGCAGATCATGGTATAGTGAGGATTGGGAAAGCTACTCTTTTCCTCATTCCTCATTGTAGTGCAATCTCAGAGTAGGTATAAATAATTTGCAAGTATGTGCAATTTGTTTTACAACTTTGCAAGGAGCAAGCCTCCCTGCATACCCCACACCCCCTGCAAATTATATATACCAACTCTGAGATCGCACTGCAGTGAGGAATACTGTGTGTGAAAACTTGCTCAGATCAACTAAAAAAAAAGTCATGGAATTAGACAGGAGGATGACATTTCCATAATGTCAGTATAGGACCACAAATTCAAGTGCCAGTTGTGTAGTAAATGTAGAGCCTACAGTCATCTAATCCTCTTGTTATCAAAATGAGATGGTTACCTGCTAAATTATTTAGTCTGCAGATTCCTTGAGGAATGTTAGAATATAATGCATTTCATTTGTAATTCTTTTAAATGCTGTTCATAAAAATGTGTTAATTAGGGAGTTCAAGCAAGTAAAAGAGACATCTTATTTTCTCTCTACTTTTTCCATACATCAGAAGAGGAAGGCACATGATAAATTTAGTAGGCTTGCACTGACCACAAACAACTTAACAACAAACAACCGTGGTTATAATGGCATACATGTGGGAACGTTAGGCACAATGCCTGTGAGACCTTGCCTGCCCAAAATGGACCAACACAAATCTGCTTTTATGTTCTACCACAACACATCAATACTGAGCCAGTATATTTATAAATCTGAGCATCAAATGCCTGTGTTAGTTTTACTGAACATAAGTGAAAGGTGAGGGAACTTAGAACTAGCAGCCAAGCTACAAATAAAACAACAAGGATACCTGTAATATGTTTAGGTGGCATACCAAGGCAGTATTTAGCAGAAATACATGCATAGCTCCTTCTCTCGCTCTCTCACTACTACACTGCTGTTTCCACAGTCTGTCCTGAATATTATCAGTTATTATTATCACTTGCTGTTTTTCACAGATATGCCAATATATTCACTAGTGGATCACACTGAAAGGGCCCCTATTATTGAGCTTCTGGCTTATTCAGTCTCAAATAAAAATGAAAGAAACCATGCTAGAATAGTTTTAAACAAGCAAATGAACTTTACAAGTGATAATTTTGAAAAGGAATGATTTACGCTTATTCTTTTACATAATTAAAATGTAGTGCGCGTTATGTTGAACATATAACTTCTGTTATTAAATGGTTTTCCCATTTTTGGAACTGCTGAATATTTTTTTAGACAATAAACATACCTTTATTACAGTAGAAGCAAAAATGCTGCACTTGTATACCAATTAGGAAAATTAATTTTTATTCCAAACACTAGACACAGAAAATGGCATTTTTTTCACCATATGTGGTTATTTTATTTTGTATTATTTTGCACACAGGCGCTACTATGTTGCTTCATTCTGGTAGTTTTCTGTTCCCACAGAGTCAGGTAGAATTGTACATAAGTCATATAAACCCAATTGCTGACAAGCTTCCTGCACAGAAGTAATTGACCAGAATAGAATGCAGGTAGTATGCTAGAAACAGGAAAATGGAAGTAAGCTGAGAAGCAAGCAACAGGCACCTTGCTAAGATACCAGATTCAATGAGCTGACTGACTTACTGTCTGCTGTAATATTCAGAAAAGATAAGTGTTTATTCTCATTTTTCATCTGCAGGTTTGATTTAATATCTCTGTAATCTGTACAACTGGTTTTCCCACCCACCTTCCCACCCTGTTCTTGTGGTGGTCTTCTGTCTTGGTAGCTTTGAGCTGCCTGCCTCTGGTATAAAGTTTATATTAGACCCCCCCCCCCCCCCCGCCACATTACATCAGCTCATTCTACTGTTAATAGTGAGAACTTAGCAAAGGCCCACCCCTTTAGCTTCTGCATATTGAATTATCTCATTATCTTCTGCCTCTTCAATTTCTACTAAAAAAAAAAACAAAACTGTTCCCTACCTTGCCTTGAACTAGTGTAGCCCAGACACAGATTTGCTGTATCCAGGATTTTTTGTAAGCTTCAGAGCAGTGCTCTTCATTTTTTCCCTTAGATCTTCTAGTTCTCTGCTCTCCTGCACTTTTATTACCTTATTAGTCTAGCACTTTAAACTATTCCCGGTGCCATAAAGTCTGCTCTTCAAACTTCCCTTTGAACTAGGTGGTTTCTCAGTAATAGCACTAAAATCTGAATCCCTGTGACTAGCACTTGCTCTAAAACCTGCTGGAAAGAACTAGGAAGCCTTAAACTGATACAAGCACTCAATTCTCCTTGTTAATAAGGAGAAATTAATTGTAGGCACTAAACAGCCTATAATTGCAATGCACCTTGCCAAGGTAAGGGAAAACAGCTGTTGTACTTACAAAAGAAACACAGAACCAGGCATGTCTAAGGGTCAGCTTCCCGTGATTTCTCCTGTCTACCTAGTGAATCTGGGCATACTGGGGCAATGCAGCAATTGCTTCATGTACACAGACAACCCTCTCCTTCTACCACCCAACACTACAACCTGTGAGAGATGCACTTACATAGCCAAACTGGAAGCAAAGCTCTCTCCAGCCAAGATTGTGCTAGACAGTCAAGAGGAGAAGGTTAACACCTGCACTACACCTCAAGCAACACATAGCCCTTCAAAACTCATGGCACCAACATCCACACATAGTAACACTAAACCACTTATGCGGAGGCCCTTAACATTAACCTGCCCAAGCAACAAGGACCTCCGAAGCTGAAATGCAAACAAACACCAGTCACAACCAAAGTGACACATAGCTCAAAACACCAGTGTGCCACCAAACAACAGCCCCTAAGGCAAGACAACATACCCAACACTTTAGTCATAGGTGACTCTGTAGTCAGGCAGAGTGACGTCTCACTCACCAGGCTGAACAAGGAGAAAATTACTGTCAGCTGCCTGGCGGGTGCCAGGATCCGCCACATTACGCATGCACTCAAGTCACTCCACAACAAGTACAAATACGACTCTGTCATTGTCCATGTTGGAGTGAATGACTTGAGAAGTACCTCCCTGGACTACATGAAAAGAGACATGGAAGAGTTCTCGGATCATGTGGCCCAGGCAGGTATGACCCTAGCCCTGAGCAGTATCCTGCCTTCGCCCAGAATGATACCACAGTATAAGGACAAAATTATTGACTTCAACAATTGGCTAAGCTTATGGCATCATTCAAAGGGGATCCAATATCTGTCTGCCTGGGATGACATGATCGACAAACCACGATGCTTTGCCAGAGATGGTCTGCACCTGTCGCCCCTGGGATTCAGGTTAATGTCTAAGGCTCTTGCCACCCCATAGTGCCTTTTTTAAACAAGGCTCAAAGGACAAAACCACCACTGTAACAGATATAAGCATGCAAAATCTGAAGGTAATGCTCAATGCTAGAAGTCTAAACCTCAAAAGGCACTGTCGCGAGGCACTCCTAAAAATGGAGAACATCGATATCGTGCAGTAACTGAGACCTGGTTCAAGGCTCCAGAGAGAACTCCTGCAATACCAGGCTACAACTCTTACCATACTTTTTGGCCACCAAACCAGGACTGAAGCACTAAAGGTGGAGGAGTGTCCATATTCACCAAGGATATTCACACCTCCAGACTAGATGCCCAACACAATGCATCTGAAATTCTACAGGTGCAACTAACACTGGGTAAGACTGCAACCCAAATTGTAGCTTGCTACAGATCCCCCACTATGCCCCAAGATTCTCACTACACCTTTCTAAACATACTAGATAATATTAAGCTACAACCAAACACCCTAATACTGTGTGATTTCAACTACCCTGCCATTAATTGGAAAAACTACTCGGGAACCAACACCTTTGCCCAATGGTTCTTGGAATTCATAAATTCCAATGCCCTGGTCCAACTAATCCATAGTCCCACCAGGGGCTCAAATATCCTAGACATGGTCATTACCAACATGGGAGATCAATGTTCCACACCAGTGGTCACCCCCTTGTTGGTCAAGTCTGACCATAAACTAATCACCCTTGACGTCCACATCCCACCCCCACCCCCCAGTAGGGAAACCTCCATAAAAAACTTCTCCAAAGCCAATTTCATGCTACTCAAGTCAGAAGTGACAAACTTCATGACACCCATGCAGATGGGAACTGGAAGTTCGACTGCTGAATCCTACACTAAGGCACTGTATGTATGAATAGCTATGGACTCATGGGAGAATGGTGTAGTGGAACATGATAACATAGCAACATTTTTATGAATACCTTCCCTGACGAGCAGTGAGGTATTCTGCAGGATTCATTCTAACTTGTTTTTTCATGTAGGACTAATAGGCCATCTTTTATGCAATGTCACTTATCTGCAGGGTATTTTTGCTACTGATACACATTTAACAAGAAGCAGTGGCAATTATACGCAATAAACATACTAAGATATTTTATGTTATGCAATGCATATGTGTGACAGCCGATGACATGGTAAGTTATGCAGGATTGTGAAAGCCTAGTTTTGCCTCTGTACATTTCAGAGCTGTGGGCACGTAGAATGGAACATAGTTTAGTGTTTTCCTTCATTAGGTCAAGGAGATTCATGCTTATCAATCAAAAGATTATTCTGTGATGGACAAATGCATGAACGTGATTCACTGAAAACTACTTTTGGCTAACATAATTTCAAGCTTTTTTATTTTTTTTTGCATGGCGGCAAGTCCCCCTGCATCCCCATGTGGGGAGGGATCTTCATATATATAGATGGGTCTACCTGATAATATCGAAAGCCGACATCATCAAAGAAATTCTTCCCAGGGTAAATAACCTTTTCGCCGTGAAGGTGAATTTAGCCCTTTCCCAAACTGTAGTAAGATCTTGGAGTTGATATATTTAATTGGGGGTGGGGTGGATTTTGAACGTTCCGGTGTTGGTTATGTCTGTTTTGGTGACTTAGTACTTACCCATGGAAGGATTTTGTTCAACCAGTCTGTTGATGAAGTAGGTTTTTGTGGATGTCGTCTCGATGAAGCCGTCTTCAACAATGTCGGCTTTCGAAATTTTCAGGTAGACCCATATATATATATATATATATATATATATATATATATATATATATATATATACTAGGATGGTGTGGTGGGGGGCACCGTGGAGCCCTTTTGCCTAGGGCACCAGTTGACCTAAGGCCACTCCTGCACTAATGTGTGCTGCCTTTGAAATTTCAAACTTAGCTGTAGAAGGCCATGTGGTTGTCTTTAGCCTGTGAAGCCATCTTGACCTCATAATTGGCCTCCTCTTGATTCCTGTTTAGTTTAATTAAAGAGCTCCAATCACACTCTCCCATATTGGGGTGAACCAGATACAGTATGTTTGAACCTTAGTGGGTGTGATCACTATCTGGTCAGGGGTATTTATGTTAATATAGTTCAGGAATCATGGTGCTTCCATGTATGAGGCAGTGCATGCTTCCCATTCTACAGAGGTAGCTAAAGTTTCCCATGAATAGGGTAGTTAGTTTAAAGGTGAATGTCTTCAGTAGGTCTAGGTACAAACTATGGGATTCTAGGGACATAGTGTGTGACCTACAGCTTGTAAGGATATGGTATAGGACTTTGTCCATGGTGACTGGCTTGCAGATACATTCCAGGACATCATCCTCTTTAACCAACATAGAGTTATGCTTGTTGCTAAAACAGACGGAGACTCCTCCACTTTTTGTTCCTGTTTGCGCAGCTGATGGTCTAAATGTGTAGAAGGCACTGAAGCCTTGCACTGCTGGAGTACCTTCTGAATGTCCCCCTCTTACTGGTCATTTTCATAGACATGATTTAAAAGGATAGTCAAGGTTTGGTGAATATCCAGTCTAAAGGCATAAGGGTTGCATTTTTATTATTTACAGATAGTGTCAAACTCTTGGTTATGAGTAACAGTAATCCCAATAGGTATCGCAGTGTTCACTGCTGAGTGTGCTATGGCAGATAGAATGCCAAGTACCTCCAAATCAGATGTTATTGTTCATTCCCAAAAAAGAATGAATTGCTTTCTATAGGTAAGAGGGGAACTAGCTGCACAAACTGAAGGAGTTAAATATTTTGGCATTTTGATAACAAGACAGAGTGGAGAGAATCACAAGGCTAGTGACAAGGTAGGTTCAATAACAGCAGGACTGGAATTATTGTACCAGATTGTGGTGATAAAATAATCACAAAGGAATAGTGTGAAATTCTCAATTTATAGGGCAACCTATGCCTCCAACACCCTCACTTATAGTTAAATGTTATCAATAGTGAGAAAAGAGATAAAACATTGTGAAAGGCAGTGAAAATAAGTTTCTGTCACAAAGTGGTTGGTTTCTAGTCTTCATGATAGACACAGAAGCTTAGCCATATAGGATATTCTTGGAGTATAGACACTGTACAGTTTGGAAGAAGACAAGTAAGGTTGAGAACCTAGTGAAGATTCTCCCTAGGCATTTCTGCATGGCCCACTAAGAGGAGACACTGCAACTCAGACACAGAACAAGATGGACAGATTATGTTGGTCAGAGTGTCAAAGAATACCTGAAAGTGATACAGGATTAGCTAAGGATTGTTGACTGGGATATGGAACTCATGTCTGAACCAATCAGCTTGCTGCCACCATGACTTTCAGAGGTACACAAAGTTTAAAAAATGGATGGATGGATGGCTGGATGGATGGATGGATGAATGGATGGACAGATGGATGGATGGATATCTGGAAATTCATGTCTGTAGATACTGTTAGCTCTCATATTTCACATTAGTGTGCAATATCTGCAAAATGTACAGAAACAATGCAATCATTTAATGTAGAGACACACTTCAGATCAGTCATTCTGCTTTTAAATGTTAAGAATATTATAGTGAAAAGAAAAATAAGTTAATGAAAAACAAATTAGATATGACAGCCGAAAACAGAACATGCTGCAGAAAAGTATAATTTGTAACAACCACCAACTGATTCATAGTGTAAAAAGCAATAAGCTGAAACCACCGAGGCAATAAGAACTAAAGTATACAAGGAGTAGAGCCAAGCAAAGAATGCCAACATATCTACAAGTGCCATTATTATCTCAAACAACTATTAGCGTAATTTTCTTGCGATGGTCAGGTCTTTTGTTGGAGATATTATTCCATGAACAAATTTCTCATATTGGAAGCATCAGACGGCAAAGATCTTACAAGTGTGTTGATTAAAATTGTCTCTTATGGACTAAAACTTGGGCCAAGACTGATTATTATCCAATCATAGTATACACAGAAATGAATTTATTTATTTATTGGCATTTGTTTACGAGGATATTTTGACTGGGCCTAAAAAGACACCATTTCACCAGACACCCAAGGAGAAAACTTCCAGTAATAAATACAGTTACAGTGCTGATAGTCACCATGCAATATACAATTACAGTACAGGGAGAACAACACATGACACAAAACATGATGGATAGGTATACAACATGCAAGAAGACATTTTAACAAAACATTAAACATTGTAAGAACATATTGTTATACAGTACTACACAATGCACTATAGAGTTCAAGAAACAACATACACACAGAGTATTAAAGGAGAATTTGCATACAGCTGATTAGAAATATGATGGTTACAATTATATGGACTGGTTGTGATCACTGTAGTGTATTCATACAGAGTAAGAAAAGCGGGAAAACAGAGATATAAAAATAGTGCCCTTTGAAGGCTGTACAAAAAGGCAGAAAAACAGAGATGTAAAAAGTAGTTTTAGTGGCTTTCATAGTTAAATCTGTCACCAGTAGGTAGAACAGATAAACATAGTTGGGAGCGTGATGCAACAGCCTAAGTACGAGATGGAAAGAAATAAGGTTGAAGACAACAAATGTGGATGGAGTAGGAGTGCTAGTTTGGCCTGGGTTTATAGTTTTTGTTGATGTCCAGAACTATTTGGGTTATAATTTTATGTCTTCTGAAACGGGTATAGAAGGACATTTTATCTTCTCTGGTTCAGTATTTGATTTGATTTATAAGGCATCTATAATGCTGCAGGTTTTTCTCAGTTTTAGTTTAAGACAAGGCCTCTCAAGCCATGACCCGGTCATTCATGAGTTGTTTTGTTTTTATAGACAACCAAGGAGCAGGGTTTGCTTTAACTTTTTTGGTTCTAAATGGAGCATGGGTTGTTTAGGATATTAAGACAGAGTTTATTAAATTCAGAGACTGCATCACCTAATGATAGGCTTTCAGTGCATCCCAATGAATGAGCTTTACAACACTGTTAAATTTCTCCAGCTGGAACTTTGTGACATTTCTTATTTGTTTAAAATGGGGAGATTAGGGGCCTGGTTTCGCTGTGTGACTACAGAAACAGGCAGTTGATTATGTACGACATGTGTTCGGATACCAAAGGAGGTAATGTTGTTACATGAGAAGGTAATAATCCAGTAAGGGGCTGATTCTCTCATAGAGTTTTTATTATATCTGGTTGGAGTGGCAATCATCTGGGTGAAACCATATAGATCTATGTATGGACTTTGTAGGATTTGCAGATCAGATTGTCATCCAGTCTCTGTTTAGGTCTCCTAATACAATTGTTTCCTGCAGATTTTGCTTGAGACCCAGCATAGAAATTATTCACTTATGGGAATATTATTACCTGGGGGGGTATGTATATGCCAGTAATAGCTACTGAATTGTGGTTATTAAGTTTCAATAAGATGATAATTTCTGCATTACTGACTTGTGGAATGGTGTGACATAAAGCTGACAGGTCAAAATTATGTTTTTATACTATAGCAATTCAGCCAGCATTTTTGTTTGGTCTATTTAATTTATGGCTATTGTAGCCAGGGGGTAGAAACTGTGCATCTTTTACACTTTCAAGCTAAGACTCAGTGATTAACAGAATATTAGGGGTGTGTGTGGCTGCCTAAACATGAAATTCTAGCAGTTTGTTCCTAATGCTTCTAAGGTTAATATGAAACAACTGTAGGCCTCTGAGGTTTTTAATGCAAGGTCTGAGGTGGTATAGTTAGGGTACAAGATATAGAGGGTGAGGGTGCAAGGTCTGGACCCAAGTTCATATGTATATCTCCATTTACGTTTAGCGACTGGTAAACGTAGTTTAGTGAAAACAGCCATTTGTATTTAAGCTTTTATCTTAAATTTAACTTTTGTTATATGGAATTAGGATGTACATATGATCCTTTGCAGAGATGGATGTGGAACATGTACAGAGCTACTGTACAGAGCTATTGAAAAACAATGATGTAGAGCATTATGGCTGAGTAGATGGTGATAGGAAGTTAAATGTGCAGATAAGAAAAAGAATAGGGCTCCAGTGATTTGTAGAGCAATGCTTGTATATTATTCCGTCAGGCAGCTTACAAGGATGTGGACTGGAAGTTAATATTGGTTGATATATACTGGGATTTAATGGGTAAAATGTCAGACTGTGAAGAAATAGGTATTCTGTGGTTTATTTAGAGAGTTAGTAGTTCAGATGGCTCTTGTCATTGGGGCAGTAAAGTGATAACTACTATGAGACAGCATGATAACAGTGGTTAAGTTCTTATTTATAAGGGGTAACAGAGTGATTGGTGGGTGTTTATTAAGAGTGGCACGAGTTTAGAGGAGAATGACTGGTTGACATGTGAGTGGAGGAGGGTTGCTAGACAGTACAACTGTAGAGTACAAGGTGATAGATGAGAAATGGGATTAGGGTAGGAGGTAAAGTGAGCCTGAGTATAGCGAAGGTGAACAGAGCAGGTCCACAATCCTTACAGGACAATCTATTGCAAATAGAGGATGACTGGTAAGAACACTTAGGGTCTGAAATTACAAATACTAAAAATACTGTCCACCAAAGCAGAGAACAAAGAAAAGGTAATATTTGCAGAATATGCCTCCCACTATTCTAGGCTAGGTGAATGCTAGAAGTATATCCGCGCTGGGCAAATGTTTGCTACTTTATCATGTAGGTTTACAGTTATCTAGCAACAGTTTAACCAGTGTATTGCAGACAAAAGTGAAAATACTTGACAGGTGTTAACTTATACAAAACAAGTTCCATTTTGTCTTTGTTTGTTTTTGTTATTCCAGCCATAAATTCCTCCCTGGCAAGTAATTGTGGTCCAGTAAAAACAGAAACATATAGTAACGCAAAAAGGAGAGATGCTGCTCCTATCTTTTGGTTTCACAGTGTAATTTTTCTAAATGGGGTTTGCCTATAGTAAACAATCTCTGACCTCTTGCTTTCTGTCAGGACCATAGATGGTATATCTTTTAGGATCATGAAGAAGGATAAAGTATGTTTGTGTTTCCTAATTTTTTGAGCATTAAAAATAAAATAAAAGTACAGAAATGGCCATGAAAAGCAATTTCAACAAATGTTTAACTCACATAGAGTGAATGCTTTTATTAGTAAGTCTTAGCAGGAAGAAGAGAGACAGAGAAAGAATAAGGGAGATGGAGAGAGAATGCTCCAATTTTTCCTTTTCTTATATCAGGATATCATTGCCAGTCTACGGCTCATAAATATCTACCACCAAGAGAAAGAATGAAAATTATTCTTTCAGAAAACAATTTAAAGCTTTATATGTCTGATTGTTTTCCATACACTGATTTCACATCACTTTGACTAAAGTTACAAAAAAATAGTTTTTAGTTTGCAACGTGTATTTTGTCAAATATATGTCAAGTTGCTATTCCAGACTATGGAGTTTTGGATTCACTACAGGCACTAGACTCCCAAGCAATTGAAAACTACCATCTTGAAGCCAGGGCACATGTGCCCTATAGCTACAGCTTGCTCTTGAATTTGAATATGAGTTTAACTTTAGGGAACAATCAATAAATTCATGTTTAGGGATGGGGTTGAATTTTAACTTTAGGGAGTGATTGGAAAATTTATGATTGAGAAGTGGGGGGTTAGGGCAAAGGAGTGAGGACTCAGACTGGGAACTGGGTAGGAGTTTTAGGGTTAGAGTTTAGGTTCTGGTAGGGCTATACAGTTTTAAAGATTTAGGTACTTGGAAACTACATAGAAATGGGAGATCAGGATAGTTGAGTTCAAGCATTTGCTTTTCTGAGCAACTGACAGCAAGCAGATGTTTCGCCAGGTACTAGCAGGTAAGGATCTGTAACAGACCCAGAGTTTTGCTGATTCTCTTGCATTGAAAGGGATGAACATCTGCTGAGGATGATGCACAATTTCTGTAATCTTACTAATTTAGAAAGTTTTACTTAAATTGCAAATGTCCTTCAAAATGCTTTAAGTCCTTCACTGCATACCATTATTCAATGCACTTTTACCTGCAATGAGTTGACCACAAATTCCACTGCACATGTAAAGCTGTACATAAACTCTGCCTATTTCTTACTCCAGCATAGGCTAACTTGGTAATTACTTCTAATCAACCATGCTAGCAGCTTAGAATAATAACTGCACAGGTTAACAATCATTTTCTATTCAAAAATTCTTCTAAATCTATTACTTACTGCTCTACTTGGAGAAGATTCTGAAACAATAAATAACTACCCTAGATTAAAAATCTCAGAGAAATAGCTACTTGAAGAACATAAACAGTGTACCACTCTTTGCCTCCATAATTTTATTTCAATAACTATTTTACAGATAAAAAATGAATTGATTACTTCTACTTGTTTTTGCCCTTGACTACATGCCAGTTTTTTATCAAATTTGCTACGTCAGTTGTTACATTTTCATTTTACTGGAGTTGCCACTTGTCCATTGTGTTATGGTCATGCCTGGAAAAGGTTCAGGAGCCAGAATTTATATTTATTTTTTGTTTTTATTGACCAGTGTAGTCTGACTGGCTTGTGGTAGCCCCTCTTCAGAGGAGAACCATGGAGAAAAACGTACCAGTTACAAAATAGGCAATTTATACAGTAGAGAGAAATATAAAGCTTAAAGTTAGAATATGGACATACAATAACTGAAAAGCATACTAAGAGACAATCTGCAGTCAGTAAATATAGAGCCATTGCATATTACTACAAGACAAACGTGCATATAAAGTGAGGTTTAAAATTTCAATTTGACATTTGAGAAAACAAAAAGTTGTAGTGAAAAGGTAGATGTAGAAGTCAGTGAGTATGAGTTGGAATTCTGCTGGAGGGAAAACTTGTCAGGGGGTAGTTTCATCTATCTGGTTATCAAATTAATGAACAAAAACTAAAAAGATACGCAATATCCTGATGTATTCTCCGTAAACAAAATCTTCATGAGTGGCATTTCCTTATTACATCCAGTTATAATTCCCATACTTTCCAACTTGCCCTGTTCTATGAATGACTGTCAGGCATTATTTACTGATTTCACCTTCATTATTTATACTTCATCGAGATCCACAGTGAATACCAAGCCCATCCCCTCCACCCTCCCCCACTGACATATGCATCAGTTTCCATTTCCTTGCCTCACCTCTGTTAATTTCCTTCTTACCAAAGTTTCTTTTTTTTAAATTTAGTTAGTTATTTACTGCTACTTATCAGGTTACTCCCACTAAATTAATAGTGTATTTCCTGGAGAGACCTGAAGTAGTGGTAATACCAGTTAGAAGTAATTTACCCAGAATGCCAGGAAAATTCAATACTATGTCAGTGGGGGGCACTGGCACAGTACTGCTATAGCAGAGCAATGGGAAATGGAGTATGTACATTCATGATGCCGCTGCTGAGAAACTGATACTGAATATTACTTCACATGCTCAGGAAGAAAGACAAAAAAGGATCGATCATATATGCAATACTTAATAAAGTTAGAGATTCCTAAGTCATAAAATAATTCTGATGGTAGAATGTGGGGCAATTTGTAAAAGAAAGAAGGCCAGAAAGCAAGTGACAAGAGGAAAGGAAAAGCAAAAATCATTGCACTTGGTGAAAAGTGTGTGATAAATGCAAAAATAGAGGCAACTTGCACAATAAAAACGAAAACTGTGATTGCATAAATCTGCCTAAGCCAAAGCACTGGTAACCATTTAACATTTGAAATGTTGGGCTTGAAGTGTCAAGTCGAAAAATGAGCAAACTAACCAAAACTCTGGATTTACATCTACAAGTCACAAAAGGCAGAGATTGAATGAATGAAAATCTGGACTTATATACAATAATAAATCCGAGATTGCTATTTCTTAGAATATTCCCTTTAATCCAGGTAATGGCCATCTCAGAGTTAGTATATATATATATATATATATATATATATATATATATATATATATATATATATATATATATATATATAAGTTTGAGGGTATGGGAAGCTTCCCCCCACATCAGGGATGCAGGTTGGCTTACCCACTGCAAAAAAGGAATTCTAAAGGAGAACAGTTGTGTCCAATAGTCACGCATCTGTATTTCTATTCTTTTTTTTTTTTTTTAGTATTTTAAGAATTGGCAATCCAAGTGTTGACATTTTAATTGGAAGTTCTAAGGATCCTTAATAGATTTTATTAGATAAATAGCAGCAGTTATATACCCACAGACTTTCCAAAGAGCAATTAGTAAAAGTATAGTTGCACTTTGTTATACTGCAAGCGACAGGCTACCTCATGAAAAGGCAATGGATGAGGAACAAGATACTGAAGAAAACGAGAATTTGTACTGAAAACTTAAAAAAGTTAATTCATATTGCGTTGGAGCAGTATTAGGATATGTGCTATGGAAAGGAAAATGCTGTGGCTTTTGGGAAAATAAAACATAAATATGATATTGAACCAGAATGTTATTTTATATCCAAGAACAGACAAAGAAGAAAATAAGAAAAGGTGCCCATATTTTGTTTAAAATGACAATATAGATCCCAAACATATTTTACAGGAAATTAATAAGCATAGTGATACTGCAGCTGCACTAAAAACTAGTTATGGACACTACTAGAATATAGACTGGAAAAAAAAGCTACCTGTACTAAGCATAATCATTATTTTTAACCAAAAAAAAAAACCTCTACAATGCCTCTGCAAAATATATTATTAAAAGGTTAGTGCTTTTATCCTATTGTCGTCAGGACTTAATCAGAACAATCAAGGAAGTAAAATCCATTCATTTTATAAATGTTTTAGTATCGTGTTACTATTCCTGATTGCAAGTACTTTGTTAGAATTAATCCAAATGACAACAGGACGAAAGTGCTAAACTTTTAATAAATACAATGATTTTGGAGAAGTGATGTAACATTTTTCTGATTATTGGTTGTTTTCTGACTTCTGCAAATTTTGGCTGTTTTTATTTGGTTGTATACATTATATTTATATGGACTGGACTGACAGAGATCTGATTTTATATACTGATAGTCAAAATGCTATTACTTATGTTCATAGGTTCATAGGTAGGTACTAGGCTATCGGCCCTAGGGCCCATACAAGCCTAGCCAAAAAATGTACCCTGGCTTTCGCCACCCAAGAAAATTATTTTCCTGTGCCCCTGTCGAGCAGAGCCACAGAAGTGATCCTCGGGGTGAATTTCCCATTTCCCATCCAATCATCAAGATTTTTCTTGAAGAGTGCTAATGAGGAGCTCTGTTTGACATAGATAGGTAGTCTGTTCCAGAGTTTGGGAAGTCTCTGGGACAGGAATCTATCCCTCCAGCATGTTCTGTTTATTGTGGTGACAAGGTTTAGGTCCCTAGAACGTGTAGCTCGGAGGGATTGGGATTTCTTTAAGTGGAGCATGTCCAACAGCTCTGGGTTTGACATAGCTTTGTATGTTAGGCAGAGATCGCCCCCGAGTAGGCGATATGCGATGGAGTAAAGCTGTAGTTTTTTGAGACGGTCTGCATAGGGCATCTGTTTGAGGCCAGTAATCCTCTTTGTGAGGTATTTATGTGGTCTTTCTAGTTGTTGTAGATGTCTTGTGAGGTACATACCAAAAGGGGCATTGTACTCTATAATGGGTCTAATGAGTGATGAGTAGAGGGGAACAATGACCTCTTTTTTTCTGGATGAGAATCCTTTTGTGATGAGATGAGCCACATAGAAGGATTTCCTGACCACTGTGGCGATGTTATTATCAAAGGAGAGACTACTGTCCACCTGTGTCCCAAGGTCTCTTATCACATTTTCGGCATTAAGTAGACTGCCAGCTATGTGGTAGTTCATGGGTACAGAGGTTTTACCAAAGGGATGACGATACACTTTTTGGCATTGAGCTTCAGGCCATGACTTTGACACCAGGTATCTGTCTCAGTGAGGCCCTTTTGTAGTTTGTCCACATCATTAGAGTTTCGATTATGGCTCCTAGTTTGCAGTCATCTGCACACTTTGTTAGCCAAAGACCTTCTGCATTGGCCTGCACTTCAGAGAAGTAGAAACCAAACAGGAGAGGACCCAGGACTGAACCCTGTGGTACTCCACTTGTCACTGGTCTGATGTCAGATTTGGAATCCGCTACTTTCACAGTGTGGGTTCTGTCCATGAGCCAGTTGGTAACCCATCTTGTGACATAGGGATTTGTACCTAGTTTAGTGAGCTTATCTATAATTCCAGAGTGGGGGATGGTGTTGAAAGCCTTGGCGAGATCTAGATAAGCTGTCTGAACCATTTTATCCTCATCTATGGCTTTGGTGACTGCTTCAAAGAAGTCAATCAGGCTTAGGAGACATGATCTGTCTTTTACAAATCCAAACTGGGTAGGGTCCAGAGTTTGGAGATTACCAATGTCTTTGTTTATGAGTTCCAATGTGGAAAACAACGAAGCATAAGTAAATTCTGAATGAACAAAAATATACAAATGTGGAACATGGACGTGGGACTGAAAGTTGTGGAATAACATGTAGAACATATGTGGAAACTGTGCATTATCAGCCTAGCTATTCTAATATAACTAGTGAGGAAATACATAATACACAACAAAAAGTACAAAAATCTTCCAGGATTTATAGAACTGCAGAAGAAAAGAAAAATTATGTGAAATTCAAAAAAAGCTTGGCAGGGCAGTAATAAAGATTCCTGAATATTAATACTTAAAAGAAATAGAATGCTGGCTATTTTTCAAATTGCTGAAATAGAAACTTGATAGTTTGTCAAAATGCTAGGATAAAAGTTAGAAACAAGAAACAGAACATATTTACAACTTTTGGTGAACAAAAGGTATGGTGAAAAAATGGTATGGAGAGGTGAACAAATTTTCTATACCCCTGTCTGTACAGATTGTCTACCAATCACCACTTCTGTTCTGGCCTGAAGTTGAATTTTCCAATCAAGCTTCTGTCTGATGAATGTCACCATTCTGGATGCATCTGGTCCTGGAATTCTTAAAACAGCTCTACCTGCTGGAGTCAGGCAGCATAAACAGTCTATTTTGTGATTTTGAGAGGCCAAATACAGAGAAGATGAATAAATAAGATCTGTAAATAATGGTTGCTTGATTGTTGTAAGAGAATAATGTAAACATCTCCAGTGGCCAAGGACAGACGACATCTGAAGTGTCTGGAAAGCTGCTATCTCCAACGATACACTGTAAAATCAGGGGTCGGGGTCTCATCAAAGGTCATGTATAATTTCAGGGTACCACAGCCAATGCTGATAACCTAAGACTAAAGAGAACATTTCAATAGTTAACTTTAAATTTTGTAGTGAATTAGACCGCCTTAATCTTAATAGTAAGTTATTCCATGCCTTTGCCACCCTCACTTTGAAAGTGTTGTCCTTGATGTTTGTATAGAATTTCTCAGTTTCATTACTTTTTTTGTTGTTTGTTTGAAACAAGAAACATCTTTATTAAATTATCATGTATGACGCATGCAATCGTACAGTTATCTAAATGAAAATAAACCATACAGACAATCTCAGTTGCAAACATTAAACATTACAAAGCGTGCCGACACAACTCTAACTGGAAACATTATACATCACTTATAACACATCCAATCATGGTCAGTAAACCATTCTATATCTCATTCAGTTCCTCACTTCTTTTCAATCTCGCTCTTGCTCATGGTACTGATCCTACAGTTCCTATTTTTTCTATGTAATTTGCTCCTACCCTTTTCTAAATATCCCAGTTCCAGTTGTTTTAACTCTGTTACTATCTTCACTACTTCTAGTAAAGTTGGTTTAGACTTTGATTTCCATTTTGCACGTTTAACCAGCTGAACATTTACTGGTGCCCTGAGTATATCATTCTTTAAGCAATTGTATTCACGGATTATGTCACCTATGATTAATCTGTAATATACTAGAAAGGGCAAGTTGGGTAGCATCTTCATTTGAACTACTTCACCTATTCATAAACATCAAACTATTCTACTTTACATAAGCACAGTTAATAAACAGCAGAAATGTAGAACCCAGTTTCGAATACTTTATCTTCGTTTGACTGACTTTAAGTACAGTGGTGATATGTACTACCTTTACCTGGAATGTGAAAGTTTATCAGAGGATTATGCTTCGAAGGAAAGCAGCACAAATGTTGAATCAATGGAAGCCACTTTCATCAAATGGGGGTTCATAGGATCATAGGGGGCTACTAAGCTAATGACCCTAGAGCCTTTTTCAGCATAGCCATTCATGCCCCATAGCTCCCAATCATCAGTGTCCATGAGCTAGAATGACTTTCATAATATGCCTATGACTTAGGGCAGCTACAAACTTCCCCTCTCCATAAGGACCACAGGTGACAAGCCAGGGATGAATTTGTAATTTCCCATCCATCAGTTCCAATTGTGTTTATTAGGCTTAAGGAAGAGCTCTGTTTCACATAAATGGGGAGTCTGTTCCAGAGAAGGGGTAATCTCTGAGAAACCTAGTCTACCTACACCAAATAAATACTGGAAAAGTGCCCCTGCTACAGTGGCGCCCTAGGCGGTCGCCT
This sequence comes from Protopterus annectens, assembly GCF_019279795.1. Taxonomy (NCBI): domain Eukaryota; kingdom Metazoa; phylum Chordata; order Ceratodontiformes; family Protopteridae; genus Protopterus; species Protopterus annectens. The sequence continues at coordinate 213,651,690 of NC_056732.1, read as the reverse complement.
AGGTGGCCTATGCCTAAGGCCGGCTATGCATTAGTGTTCAGAAGTGGTGGTCAATGGTGCCACCTTCACCAAGTAGAGTGGCATAGAAAATTTGATGGCTGACAAATTCAGCTCAAACTTCACCCCCAACTGCCCCCTGCCTACCCCCCTGAAATACCTACTAGCATAACCCTCCCAACTGCTAACAGGGAGCAGATTCTGGCGACACTCAATAAGGCCAAAAACACAGCCTCAGTGGGCCCCAACAATATCCCAGGATGCCTCCTAAATAGCTTGAAACGTGATCTAGCAGGACCATCGAGTCACTTTTTAACTACAGCGTCAAAATAGGCTTTGTACCATGAGAATGGAGGACTGCAATGGTTATCCCACTTCACAAGGATGGACCATCCACCGACCCCAGAAACTATAGACCTATTAGTCCAAGTAGTCTAATATGCGAAGCCATGGAGGAAATTATCATGGAAATGATCAGCAAAGATGTAGGAAACCTTCATATACTGGACCCAACCCAGTTTAACTTTGTTAAGAGAATGTAATGCATACTAAATTTGGTGGACATCTTTGAAGAGATCATCAAGGCAATGGATGAGAGGAAAAGGTGCATATCGTCTACCTGGCCCTGACTAAGGCATTCCATACAATACCCCACTTGGGTATAGTTAACAAACTCACTGAACTGGGCATAAGCCTCTGTATAACTCACTGGATTGCCAGCTAGCTCACAGACATGACCAGGAAGTCAAGATTGGTGATACCACCTCTACCACTGAGTGAGCAATCACCAGTTGGCTACCTCTGGGCTCCATACTTGGACTTCTCCTATTCGTCATCTACTTCTCAGAGGTAAAGGCTAATGTCAGGGGCCTTTGGCTGACCAAGTTCACAGATAACTGCATCTTGGGTGCTATTATAGATTCCCCCAATGACACAAACATCTTACAAGAGGGTCTAACACAGACAAATGACTGGTGCCAAAGTCACAGATTGAAAACTGGTTGCAGGAAGGAAGGCACCAAACACAAAACGTAAGAACAAGCAGTTTAATCCAAAATCGTTGGGTCAATAGACCAATAAGGAATGTTAAATTGCCATTATCATTGCTGTTTTCCTGTGATGACTGCGTGCTGGTGAAAACAGCCCCTTCCACATCCATGATCCACAAACAAAAGACACAAGCCGATGAAAGAACACAAAACTGTAAACTGGTTGCAGGAAGGAAGGCACCATTTTGGATTAAACTGCTTGTTCTTACGTTTTGTGTTTGGTGCCTTCCTTCCTGCAACCAGTTTTCAGTTTTGTGTTCTTCCATCGGCTTGTGTCCAAAGTCACAGATTAAAACTCAATGACAAGAAATGCATTATGGTACCTTTTAGGAAAACTGCCACCTAGGCTAATTATTCCATAAGACAGGACAAGACACCCCAAAGAGCTGACTTGGTAGTTAGGCATCTGGGGACATATGTAGACAGCAGCCTGGCCAGACATATGCGACAGTTGGAATGCCCACAAAGGTTCCTTACCAGGAGAATCCAGGGTATAAAAACATTGCCCTATATGGATTGCCTTAAATCCCTATCTCTATATTCTTGTCTCTTGCAGGTTACTGACAGGAAAACTATGCCTGGCATGTGAGGCATCCTGAGGTCCAGCTCTGATGGACCTTTTGCACAATTGCAAAATGAACAGCATCAGAACCACAATATCCAAGGTTATCCAAGGATTTAAGTTTTGCTTGTGACATAAATAAGACGTGGTGAGACAGATATTTGTCTCAGAGTATCCCCTTGCTATGGCTCAGGCTTCCTGTCCATGTGAAGCAGAGTCCACCCCAACCCTATTTAAGTGTAACCTTGAAGAGTGGATGAGAATCAGAAATTTACTCTGGGTCTGGCCCCCGTATTTCTGACAGACAGAGGCAGGGAGTAATGCCCAAACTAACATACCCATGCATAACCTCTATAAACTTCAAAAATACCCCCTCTCAATAAACGCCTATAATAAATAAGAACACATTTGAGTTGGATTGCACAACTAGGCTTATAAAGGCCCAGGTGATCATCAGTCTAGTATATACCTATGAACCGAAGTGTTCCATTTTTAATAGTCTTTGGAGCCTTATTATGAGGTTCCTTTCTGTTATCACGGATGTTTTGGTGGATAATCTGAGAGTTACAAGTTACAGTAAATCCTTAGGTCATCATTACAATATAGCTGTTGGGTGCTTGGAATGCAAGCATTTCTAGTAATCTAGCAATCTCTGAAAATAGCTGGAGCTAGTGCTGCAAATGGAGGATGTTTTTCTGATGCAAAGAGATATTGAGAATGTGCAAATAAAATTGTGGTGACTCTATTTGTGTTACTTTTGGTATTGTTTGATCACTGGGCTCTGTAGCACAGAATGTTAGAGCCTTCATTGCAACCCAGATGACCTGATTGGCAACTTGGGTGCTGAAAGAGCTGGGTAAGAGGGGCACATGTTTTTTCCAGCATGCTTGCTCAGTGAAAGGATTGGTGGCTACTGTCCCATGAGGTTTGCCATTTTAGAGCTAAGATGTGAATGTTATGCAGAAGCATCCTGTAGAATTAGGGGAGGCATAGAAGTGACCACCCCCATGATGTCAGTCCTTGTATGAGCATGTGTGAGAGTATTCATGCACAGGTAGTGGGGTAGAGGTCACTATCATGGTAAGGGTTAGATTTGTATTTTGGCTGCCTTGTTGATGACTCCATTTCCATCCTCTTGCCTTGGGGAATGAGTGGGTGCTGATGACTCTCATCCCTAGAGGGGAATGAATGAATACCAGGTACTCTCATCTTTACTGCAAATAAATAAGGAATTGTAGCAAATGTTCCATTATTGGAAGACACGGGGGTATAAAAATATAACCTGAAGCTGCAATATCTGATTCTGAGCAGAACTTTCTTTTCTCTATGCTAGTAGCGATGGTGATAGTTTTATTATTTTTTTCATGTTTGGGGCCTTAAAATTGATGCTCACTGCTGCATTGCTGGTGAGCAAGCAACTGGCCCACGGCATATGGAGTTAGTTTATCTGTGGCAGTGGTCCTCATTACTCCTTTCTCAATAAGAATACAATGTTTAACAATGCAAAAATAAATGAACTGCAACTATATCAGATCTTTATAAATGTAAATTTATTGTAACCCCCTTTTATTTTGTCTGAATGAGAAATAATGTAAAAAAATCTATCTCCTTAAAGTGTTTATAAGGGGATTGTCACATTTCTGTTTCTATAAATGTGGAGAACAGTGATGAGAGTTGTTTCAACCTAGAACAAATTGTAGCCAGCATACCAAAACATATTAGTTCAAATGAAAGGGGCTTCATTTTATGTGCTAGTACCTTAGAGGACTTATTTGGTGCTGCTTTGAAAATAAAGAGAGTTCCATTATGTTCTTCCATTAACAGCAGCTTACAAAATGATACAAAGTCCATGCTGTGTGGTCTAGAATCATGTTTCCATGAGTACAAGAAAAATAATATTTTCAATACTGGATTTGGGGGAGGAATATCAAACTAATTAAAACTGTGAGGAAGCAATTCCAGAATGTTTTGCACAGATTGCTGGTCCTATTTTGTCTATGTATGTGATCGACAGAGTTCATAGAACTGTGCACCCCCCCAAAGGCATCCTTTATGTATAATCTACACTAAGTTGCTCAGTGCAGCTGATATAGCAGCTTGTGCTCTGTTAGCAACCAGAAAGCAGAAATTGATTCTTTGGAAAAAGGCTTCTGTATAAAAGTATTTCCTGACCAGCTTAGGGAACTCAGATTGAACAGGTTTAACAAGGCATCAGACATTTAACATTTCATCCAACATGCCATTAAGTTCAGTATATCTTATCTTTCAACTGTCTTTTTCTAGTGGACTGTTACAAACTATAAGGCAAATAACAAATTTCAACGTTTTTACTATTATTTAAAAAATATTTTGATATAATTTTAAAAAAAATATTTTGATATACTGTTGGCTATATACGACGGTGTATTTTCAAGCTGAAATGTTCATTTATCATTCTTGCCCTATCATTTTAAAACTCTGCCTTATGATTGATTAGTTGTGTGGAGATATAATAAGAATAATAGACCGACCACCTGCCCCAAGTTACACTTACTTACTAAAGGTATTATCCACTTTTTTTGCTTTCATTCATTTTAATTTTTAGCTTTGCTTACTCCTCCGAGTCTCTCCTTCGGCCTTTATCGATGAGAGTATGCCGAACTTTCAGTAAGACTCCTGGAGCTAGTGACCAAGACAGACTTTAATATCCAGAACAGTTATGTTTGTGCTACCTCATATGTCTTCCGGCAGCCTTCTAGTGGTAGTCTGGGACTACTTCCCCCTCATTAGGGCATTTAATTATTTATCCTGTCTTGGTGCATCTTACTCATTGGTTTCTCTGGTTTTGTGGACAATCACTTAAACTTGCTCTACCATTTAAGTAAGTAATTAATTATTATACTTTCAGGAGTTTTTGCTAGAGCGTGTACCAGAGCTGTAGTTAGCTCTTCTGAAGCCCTGGACCATTCTCCAATCTGGCAGCCACCTCTCAAATTGGTAATTTCACTTGTTTAAGCTGTAGCAAATTGTATTCTACAGCTGTAACAAGCAGTTTGCCTCGGATAAATATTACGCAGGGATGCTTTAGACCTGACCCAAAATCCAATATTGGCATTCATTTCTAAATCCTGTTATAGCACTAGTCCATTCAAGGCATGCTATAACATTTTGTCTAATGCAGTATTGGCATTCAGAAACTGAATGCCTATACTGAAAATTACTTCTCCTGAACTCTTGGACCTGGGACAGTGAACCCGCTTTACCCACCCTAGCTACACCTCTACCTTGTACGCCAGTATATCTTGTTAGGCTTGGCCTGCAATAGAAGTCCTGAGCATTCCTCCTACACCAGTAGATTCGGTCTGCCTTTGTGGAGATGTAATATTTGAACAGTATATCTGTAGAAACTATTCCTAATCTGGTGATTCTCTTCATTGTGCTGTATGAAGCTTGCATGTGTTAAGTATTCAGTTGTCAGGTTTTTAACAGGGTAAGACTGAAGGTTAGGCAGTGTGCACATAATTGGCTTCCCTGATGCTGCAGCTACCCTGTACAATTTAACAATATTGACTGAATGCTTAAAATGCTCCTATTTATAGTTGATTGGCGTTGTCCATTTGATTTTAGAGGATACTAGATATTTCAATGGAATTAAACCTGGAATTGGAGTAGAACAAACTTTGTTTGTTGGCTTTAACTTTGGTCTGTAGGTGCATGAGGTATTTTCTAAGTTATCTAATAGACCAGGCTATAAATTTTGATCTCATGATATGAACTTTTAGCTCAGGGTCTGCTAACTCCTTTTCCGTTGCATAATAGTAATTTTTTAAAGCATGGAGGAAAGCACACGTGACATTTAAATCAACTTTAAGAGGTATCCTTATTAGTAAAACTGCATATTTGAAGAAATGCAAATATTTGACTGCTTTGGAAACATCATTTTTACATTTGATAATTATATAAGGAAAGTATTAGGTCAAAATAAATGTAATTCTCAAGTTAAAGGTCATTATCAGCTCAGCACTCTATTTTGCACCAAATCATTCTGTCTTAAAATCATAATCAGGAGCCAAAGATATAGAATGGGCCACTCTCCTATCTAAATTAGCCTTTTTACTTAAAATGGATCATTGCTTGAACAATACTGCCTCAATCAGTCTAAAATCATTTTATTTTACAACCAAACTTGGATCCATTACTTATCAAAATTACTGACCCACCTCACCTATTAATTTGGCAATAAAAATATATGCTACTATATTTTAGCTAAAATATTTAACTTAGTAGCAAATTTAGTAATTTCAAAATTCCTTTCTGATTTCATGAAACCAAATACAACATAGTATTATGTTAGAATTAATCCTCTGATATAACATTAGTAAGAGTGAGCAACAAGAAGTTTAACCTAGGATGCCAGCACAGCTTCTTTTTGAGGAATTTGAGGATTTTCCTGAGCAGTACATCTGGCTTCTCTGAAAGTTACCAAGTTCACATTTCTTGAGCATCATGTGCTCAAATTACAACACGCTAAGGACCAAAAACTTCAGTGACTGTTTCCCATTCAAACTCATTGTGTGTAATGTCTATGTGTGTGTCAGCAGTAATTCCTTTGTTTTGGGAGATTTCTCCATTCTTCATGTCTGTCTGACAATGGAATTGGTATGCATAAGTTGTGTGCAAGGTTTGCTCTCACACCGAGTGTTCATGGGAGCTTACCCTCTGTAAAAAATGCCTGCACTTTGAATTTTTGCTTCTGCTTGTTTCAGTTTGTGTTTAGTGATGTGATTTCTTGGTGTTTTGTTACTCAAGGTTTCATAGTATAACTGTACTTCTAAGTCATTGAACTTCTCTGTAAATCCTCTTCTACTTGCCTCTTTGTTAATCATCATCTATGGGATACAATTAGATCTTAACTGGTAAATGGCAAGGGTACCCTCTGTCACAACCCCTATTTGGTCTGTCTTTAGAACTACTATTTTTGAGAATTTCTAGTAAACCTGAAATTGAAGGTGTATGTTTTGTTAACTTTATTGATATTTCTTTTAGGGACAATGTTTAACTGTATTTTTCTACAAATATTAGAAAAAATAACAGACTATTGTATGACCCCAAAATAGATGTCTCATTGGCTTCTTTTATTAATATGTAATTGAGTTGAAGTACCTAGGTATCAAGTGGAAACAGAACATTGTTTCATCTGTCTCAGTCTTACGTCAACTATAAACAAAATTAAAATCATATTTAGGTAATTGGAGCATACCTTTCAACTGTACATATTTTCACAGAATGTCCAGATTTGTGCCTCATATTTTTGGTCTGTTTTTCATAAAGTTGTGGTTTTATGGCAAATTGGTAGCAAATCATTAAATATTGAAGTTAGACTATAATGACAGACATTTGAGTTTCAGACTTCATACCCTTCAGAAGATTCATGCTAATGAAAAAAATGTTATTCTATCAAATTTTTAAGTTTGTAAGAGCAATATTTAAAAATTGTCCCCTATTTTTTGGCCTTTGTCCTACTTTTATTCATGGCTTTGTCCAGATTTTTTGCTCGAAGAGGTTGAGAGATATGAATTGGAGTAAATTAAAATTTGGCATTTTAATTTGATCATCCATTAAGATGAATACCTTCCCAAGGCTCCTCTATTTTGGAAACAATTCACTTTTATATATTCCTTGATTTTTCAAGCCAGAGAAAAAAATAGTTGTCATATTTCTGTGACAAGATGAAAATCCTAGTGATAGTTTTAAACATTTACCGGACTCTAAGGTGAAAGGTAGAGCCATACTTCCAATCTTGAGCTGTTTGGTACTGTCCTGAGAATGGTCAAATTTAATATAACGGAGGGCATCTCTTTGTAGATCATGGCAATGAGGTCATTAATTCAGAACTTACAGTCCCATGCCTTTAATTAGTAAATCAAGATTTTGTTAAATACTCATTCTCTTATAAACTTATAATTCCTCTGATACTCTAGCCATTATTATGGCAATACCAATGTGTTAACAAATATTCTAATTTAGTAGTGTTTACTGTGATTAGGGAGCTTTGAGTTCATCAGCTGTTAGAGACTACTGAACTGATGTCTACTGCAATGTTGAGAAAACTAAAATGCTAGATGAAGAGAGAACAGATTTTAGTAAAACCATGCTGTGATTTCTTGAGAATCTGTATGTGCTTTGCTATTTCTCCATACCAGCCCCTCCCTAGGAAACATGGTTTAAAAGGGGGCATCCTTGTCATCAAATATTTATTTATTTATTTGGCATTTGTTGACCAGGTTAGTCCGACTGTTCAGCAGCCCTTTTTTAGTGGAGAAAAGCTCCAAAAAGTACAAGTAACAAAAGTAATCGCATGACAGAGTTATAACTAAAATTACAATCATTACAAAATGTATGAGATGTACGCTGAAACAACATGCTAGAAAATGATCATTAAATTGAAAATGTAATATAGTAAGAAGTTTCATATAGTAGTAAGCAGAATGCAGAAAATATAGATGTGTAAAACAGAAAATAAATATATAACAAGAGATAAGACCAGGGCAAGGGCCAGTTTCTAAGATAACAGCTGCAGAAGCTGTGGGAACTATTAACTGTTAGTAGACTTTATTAGAAGCAGAGGCAGAGCATGGCAGTTGAAAATGTTGCTGCAGTAGTATTATAGGAGGGGAGGTGGATTAAGTTAGGTCATAGCATAAACATACCCGTGATATACATAGAATTTCCTTTAGTGTTATTTTGGAAGAGTTGGGGTTAGAGATCTGTCTAATACTTAGTGATAATTTATCCAAGCATTTGCCACTGAGTAGCTGTAGAGGTATTTACCAATGTTTTTGTTGGGTGCATAGACTTGCAAAAGATGCTGTTGGGAGCTACAAAGAGAGCAGTTGAAAGTATTGGGCTGGATGAGGGTAGAGACAGAGGGACAGGAGAAGGGTCCATGTAAGATAGAATGAGCTATGAGAAGCTGGGGTAGTAGGATTTGATGATGAAATTCCAGCCACTGCAGGTTTTTCAAAGCTAGGTAGTGGTGAGAGCTGTATGGTTGGTTATAGGCAAATCTTGCAATTTTATTATAATTGAGTTCCAGTTTCAACAGAAGATTGGATTGGATATTAGTGAGAATAGGGGCAGTGTAAAGATATGAGGGAAGTAGGAAAGCTTGTGCAAGAGATAACCTAGAGAAGGGTCTATATTAGAACATCGAAGTTTCAAAACTTTGAATGTTCCAATATCGACCCCTATTCAGTGAAAGCTGAAAATATCGAAGCAACAAAAACACAATTTTTTTCCTAGGGAAAGAATTCGGTTGTCCGTTTTTGCTGCTTCGGTATTTTCAGCGTTGTGGGGGAAAGTTATGGGTTGGGTTCAGGTAAGTGTGCGATTGAGTGTGGGTTAGGTTAGTTAGGGTTAAGGTGTGGGTTAGATATGTGTGCGATTGTGTGGACGTGAAGGTTAGGGTGGGTTAGGTGATTTAGGGTTAGGGCACGGGTTAGGTATGTGTGCGATTGTGTGGATGTGAGAGTTAGGGCGGGTAAGATGAGTTAGGGTTAGGGTGCGGGTCAGGTAAGTGTGCGATTGTGTGGATGTGAGGGTTAGGGTGGGGTAGGTGAGTTAGTGTTAGGGCACTGGTGAGGTGAGGGTGCGATCGTGACGGACCTTAGGGTTAGGGTTTGGGTTAAGGTAAGTGGATAGTTAGTGGTGTGTGTATGGTTTAGTGTAGGGTTAGGTGTAAGATTTTAGGTGTATGTGTGTGGATTGCTGTTTGTTTGGTGTGCTTGTGTTGTGTGTATGTGTTTTGGAACAGTGTATGTTCGATGTTTTTCAGCTTTCGCTGAATAGAGGTCGATATTAGAACATTCGAAGTTTTGAAACTTTGATGGTCTAATATAGACCCCTAGAGACATCTATGAGGACTTTTTTATGCCTATATAGCAGGCCTAACTTTTGATGTGCCTTTTTGATGCACTGCTGAATATGGAGATCAAACTTTAGTTGGTCAACGATAATAACTCCTAGCAATTTGGTGTGAAGTTCAACACAGATGATTGTGTTGTTAAGGGAGCAGACAGTAAAGGTAACTTTATGATGTTGGAGAGCTTTAGGGAGGAATAGAAACAAATTTTGTTTTCTTAGGGTTAAGTAGCAATTGGTTGGAAGTTAGCCATTTTTCAACTAAGTGCAGACAATCTTGGATGAGGGTGTGAAGGTGGGTGATAATGTTAGAAGAGGAGATGATGGTGAAATTGTCAGCATATTGTATGATAGATGAGAGTGGACAGGGAGAGTGTGGGTCATTAGTAAAGATATTAAATAATAGGAGTCCAAACATGGAGCCCCAGTTTGTATTGGTAAGACGGGAGAAAAGTTAGATTGTCATTTAACTGACTTGAATCTGTTGGAGAGATAGCTGTAGAACCAATATAGTGCAGATTTGGAGAGATTAAGGGTAGCTAGTTTGGACAAAAGTGATCAGTGGAAAACAGTGTCAAAGGCTTTGTAGAAGTCCAGAAACAAACATGAGATTAGCTTGTTGTTGTTACAAGAATTTGCAATAGAATTAGTGAATGAAATCAAAGCAATAGCTGTACTGTGATTTGGGTGGAAACCATTCTGTGTAGGGGTAAGCAGATTTTCTATGAGGAGGTGATCGAGGATCTGTTTGTGGATGCACTTTTCAAAAATTTTTGACAGGGGAGATAGAATAGCAATGGACTTGAAATTTGAGAGGTCAATTGAGTTGCCACCTTTATGAAGTGTATGACATAGGATTTCTTCCAGATTTCAGGCACAGTGTTTTCTTTACTGACCTATTGATTAAGATGGAGATGGAGTAGGCGATAGAATTGGCAGCAAGTTTTAGGAATTGAAGAGGTAGGTTATCAGCTGATGGAGAGCATGTTTTAAGTTTAGTAAGGAGTGACTTGATATAAGTTATGGGGATGGACTTAAGAGAGAAGGGGGTTGGGTGGGTTGATGAAGGAGGGGTTGGGTGGGTTGATGAAGGAGGAGTGGGGTAGGTGATGGTGTCATTTTTGGTTAGATTGTGAATAGAGTCAATGAAGTGGGAATTAAGAAAGGTAGCAGTATCAGTGGGAGAGCTGTTAGGGCATGGATTAGGTAATGAGAGGCTACCAGGATGTAGTCATTTATTTACTAACTGCCAGAATTTTTGGGGGTTGGAGTGAGGATTATGTAGATGTTTTTGGAAATACCAAAATAACACAAAAGCAAGTAGAATCATGAAACATTACGTACTTTATTCACAAAATTACAAAACGTTAAGTGCTTTCTTCACTAAGAACTAACATTCACTCTACTATGGTTCTCTTATAGAGTCCATTAATTGCATATTGACAATTTAATTAAACTCAATTAACATCTCTAACTCAGAATGTATTTAACATAGTTGAATCATAGTTCATAAAACGTTGCCTCCTTCTCAGTGCTAAAAAAACTAAGCTCCTTCTCTTTACACCCACCAGTAAGTCCTCCCCCATAGATTTTTCTGTCATCTCCAATAATGGCACAATTATATTCCCTGACTCTACCACTAAATTGTTAGGAATTACTATTGACAATAACCTTACATTTGACAGTCACATAAATAACACCATAAAAACTGTCAACAGAAAAATAGGCTCCTTATATAGAATTAAACCTTTCCTAATGCCAATAGCCAGAACTAAGATTGCACACTCCCATTTAATTTCAACTCTTCTGTATGCCTCACCCATATATACTAATCTAAAGAAAAATAATCTTATCAAACTAACTAATTCCTATAATAACATTGCCAGATTTGCCACCAGCAATCCCTTTAGAACTCACCACTGTCTGAATCTAATGCAGCTAGGCTGGCTTGAATTTCAAAACCAACTGAAAGTCTCCCAACTCACCATTGCCCACAAGATAATTTATAAACCTAACAGCACTCCTATACTTTCCAATCTCATAATCCCCTACAAAAATCTAAATTCTCTATGCTCTTCCAGCAAACGTCTTGCTAGCATAAGCAAGTCTAACAACATGGCTGGAGTTTCTCTGTTTTCCAACTCTGTGGGAAAAAAACTGGAACCTACTGCCTAATGAACTAACTTTAATTTCTTCACTGCCTCTCTTTAAACAAAATTTCAAAAGACACCTCAAAACACACTGGTTATGCCCCTGCAGCGACCCTGATTAACCTTTTGCTTCACTACTGATATTTCTCCTCTTGAACCGCTATTTTAATTCACATTCCTTGGAAGCAGGACTGTAACTGCTGAACAGAATCCAACATACTGGTGTAATCTATCCTGCTTGATGCTCTCAAAGTCTCTATCCTGTTTGATGTGCTGATAGTCCACATGAATCACACTGTATAGTAAATTATCCTGTACATATTGTCACCTTTACTATTGTAAATACCTACTTTACTTTATTATTACTTCCTGTATTTTTTAGTATTCTTATTACTTCCTGTATTTCAGTAATCTTCTGTTGAAATCCTTTCGTTTACTATGTATTAATATTTATTTTTAATTTTTAATTTCAATTTTTATTTGTTGCTACTGGAGCTTTTCTCCCCGGGCCTCTACTGAAAATTGAAATATATCCAGTTGGACTAGCCCGGTTAACAAATGTAAAATAAAATAAATAAATAAAATAAATAAAATTTCTAAGAATAACTTGTGTAGTGGGTATCTATTGAGATTTCCCCTTCCGATATCTTCAGCTTGGCTCAGATTGGATTTTTTCTAACTAGGTCGTGGGGTTAGTTTTTTTTAGGTTCATAGATAAGCTCAGCTGCACAACTCTACCCAATTGTGTCCCCATGTAACATGGGTGTCTGTTTGGAGGGGTATGTTAGTTAGGAGGCTGCTAAAGGTTTTGTGTGTGCGTGTGTGTGTGTGTGTATATGTGTGTGTGTGTGTGTATATGTGTGTGTGTGTGTGTGTGTGTGTGTGTGTGTGTGTGTGTGTGTGTGTGTGTGTGTGTGTGTGTGTGTGTGTGTGTGTGTGTGTGTGTGGATATGTTAGGGAATAATTACTGTCAACCTCTTTCTCTCAGAGACATGGGGGCTAGACCAAGGGTGAATTTTTGGTTTCACACCCAATGGTCTCAGCTATGTTTGAATATGGCTAGGGATAGACTTTGCTTCACATGGATGGGGAGCCTATTTCAGAGTGTGTGGATCCTTTAAAACACATATCTGTCTTGCCAGCATGTTTGTTTGTCACAAGCAAAGTTTAAATCCTTGGATCAAGTGTGTCTGGTGCTATTCAAAAAAATCTATCAGGGCTGGATCTGAAGATGACTTATATGTCAGGCATAGATTGCCCCTCAGTAACCTGTGGGAGGCTGAATATAGAGATAGGGCTTTAAGGTGATCTGTATAGGACAATATGTTATTATCCTGGATTCTCTCAGTGTGGTACTTCTTTGGCCGTTCCAGCTGTTCCATGTGCCTGGCCAGGTACATGCAGAAGGGGGCCTTGTACTCGATGATAAGTCTGATAAGGGCCGAGTAGAGTGGTAGTATGACTTTCTTGGACCTGGATACCATACCCTAACTTATAAATTGGGCAGCATAGAAAGATTTCCTTACCACCTTGGCTGCGTATTAGTCAAAGGCCAGATTGCTATCTACATATGTTTCAAGATCCTCAACTACTGAGTCAACTTTTAGGGGACTAATTGCCCTGAGTGTACTTTTTCCCAAAAGGCAGTATAATGCACTTCTTGACATTGAGTTTTAATCCATGGCTTTGGCACCAGTTATTTGTCTGTGCTAGATCCTCTTGCAGGATGTTAGTGCCTTGGAGGAAATGTATGATAGCTCCCAATTTGCAGTTGTCTGCATACTTGGTGAGTCAGAGGCCCTTGACATTAGCCTTCACCTCTGAGAAGTAATGTCAAATGGAAGCAAACCCAGCATCAACCCTAAGGTACTCCACTGGTGACAAGTCTCTTGGTGGAGGTGATTTCACCAGTCCTATTTGGGTCTTATCTCTGAGCTAGCTTGCAATCCAATAAGTTATTAGGATTTATGCCTAGTTCAGTGAGTTTGTCAACAATACTCGAGTTTGTTATTCTATCGAATGCCTTAGGCAGGTCTAGGAAGGTGGCATGCACTGTTTTCTTTTCATCCATTGCCTTGTTGACTCTCTCAGAGAGTAAGCATGATCTTCCTTTAACAAATCCAAACTAGGATACGTCCAGTGTCTGCACATTGCCAGTGATTTTGTTGATCATTTCCATGGTTATTAGCTCACTGGCTTTGCATATTAGACTAGTCAGACTAAAGGGTCTCAAGTTTCCAGGGTTTTCTTAATGGTCAACTCATGTGAGATGGATAACAGTTGCAGTCCCCTGTTCACATGGAATGTAGCCTGTTTTGAGTCTGTAGCTGAAAAGTGACTCAAATCATCCTGATAGGTCATGTTTTAAGCAATTTAGGGGGCAAATGAGATATTGCTTGGGCCCACTGAAGCTGTGCTTTTGGCCTTAGCAAGTGACAATATGACCTTCTCTCTGCATTTAGCTGTGTGGGTGTTATGCTATTAGGGATTTCACAATGGGGTGGTAGGGGAGAGTGGGGAGATGAAGTTAGAGTTGAATTCCTCAGCCAGCAGATTCACTATGTCGGTCTGCTCGATGAAGGTGGTACCGTTTAACACAAGTTCAGCACAGTGCTGTGTGTTACGTTTAAGGTTTCCAAAATAACTGTAGAAGACCTTGTGGTTGTCTTCAGCATGAGAGGCTATCATGACCTCATAGCTGGCCTTTTTGCATTTACTTAGTCCTCTTAGTTTCCTGTTTTTTTAATTAGTGAGCTCTTGTTGTTATAAGAGCTGTTCTTTCTGATTTTAGCCATGAGTTGTTTTTTTTACTTTTTTATGTACCCTGTTAAGGTTAGGATTCTACCAGTCTGCTTTGTGTTGGGGTTTATTTTGGGCTTATTTCTAGTTAGTACAGCAGCCTCTATGCAGCTATTTACATGGTTGTACTAGGTTTCTGTTAGCAATTCTGCATAGGTTGCTGTGTACTCAGTGTTCGGCGGGACAATGAATTTTGACACACTATCACTTAATATGGTTTAGTTTGCTTTAGAATAGTTCCTAACTGTTACAGGTTTTTCTGGGTGTTCCATATTGTTTTTTATTTTGTGGGAGACAGCTTTATGATCCAACTTCACCAGTGAGGATGTGACATGAGGGGGAGGGGGATTTGCAGTGCTCTTCCATATTGGGGGGTGCTACCTCCAGTATGTTGGAACTTCTGGTTGGAGTGTGCCCTATCTGATCAAGGATATTTGTGTTAATAAAGTCCAGGAAACATTGTGCCTGCATGTTGGAGGCAGTGTGTGTTTCCCAGTCTGCAAGGGGTAGTTGAAGTCTCCCATGAATAGGGTATTTTACTGGATGGTAAGTCCCTCCAGCAGGACTAGGTGTGAGTTATGGAATTCTTGGGGAATAAATGGTGACCTATAGCTTACAAGGATATGGTAATGGACTTCATCTATGGTGATTTGCAAATGGATGAACTCCAGGGCATCATCCTGTTTAACCAACCTAGGGGTATACTTGTTGCTAATGTAGATCAAGGCACCGCCACCTTTATTCCTCTCTGTGCAGCTGATGGTCTGTGTGTGAAGCCTTACACTGCAAAATTACTTAGTGTGGCTTTAAACCTTGTCTTAGTAACATCACAGATATCTGTATTCTCCAGAGTGAGGAGAGCTTATAGGGTGTGGAGTTTCTTGTTAAGGCTCCTACCATTGGGCAGTAACACTTTTAGGTTCCTTTGGGTTTTATTTGCTAAGGTAGTAGTTTTTTGTTTTCAGTTTGGCATTGCAAAGTTTTAGACAATATCTAGAAGCCCAGCTGGGACAGGTGGAGACCACCCTTTGTCCTGGACTAGGAGGCAGCATCAACCCCCTGCACTTCCCAGTTTGATCCCAACCTGAAATACAGTGGAACAAAACATGAATAAATTGTATATTTGTATATTTGGCCCATCATCAAGGATATTCATCTACAGAAGATGACTAGAGATGTTCTCTATAGATGGAAGGATGGAAGGAAGGACGTAATTACCAATGACAGAAGATGTCATCACAGATCAATTGATTTGGTGAATAACACTTGTATATCCAGTGGTTGTATATAGCTGTGATAAGTATTTAAACATTTATTTGATTGCTTGTTTCATAACAGGGCAGGTAGACTGAACCCAGGGCCATTTGTATCAACAGTTCATGCCATCTGCACAAGAACACCAAATTGTGGTTGAATTT